>NW_026734838.1:0-221479 GCF_949786415.1 Peromyscus eremicus
ACTCTGCTTAGGAAACTGACAATAACAGTACCTCCGCTTCAGTCCAATACACTGTACTTGCTGGGAACAGATTCGAGTGCTATTTACACTGTGTATGGCAATGGGAGTGCAACAGTGACTTTATTACCATGAAACAACTCTTGCTCGTAGGACCAAAAACTGCATGTGATTCAACTCCATTTAGGACTGGGAAACAAACGCTAGCCTGCCTTACAAGAAACACACTTTGCTTTTGAAAAAAGAGCACTCTTCTACACTACTGTGTTTCCTATGGGGTCCGAACATTGAGCTTGCTCAAAAAAAAAAAATGTGCTTCCTACACACACGGCCATATCTAGTTCAAGTCTGCTTAGGAACCTGACAAGAACAGTAGATCCTCTTCAGTCCAATACACTGTATTTGCTGGGAACAGACGTGAGTGCTATTTGCCCTGTGTATGGCAATGGGAGCGCAATAGTGACTCTTCATACCAGAAAACAACTCTTGCTCGTAGGACCAGAAACTGCATGGGATTCAACTCCGTTTCTGACTGGGAAACAAACACTAGCTAGCCTTACAAGAAACACACTCTGCTTTTGAGAAAAGAGCACTCTTCTACTCTATTGTGTTTCCTATAAGGCCAGAACAGTGAGCTTGCTCAGAACAAAAGAACTGTGATTCCTACACACATGGGCCATATCTAGTTCAACTCTGCTTCGGAAACTGACAAGAACAGTAGCTCCTCTTCAGTCCGATACACTGTACTTGCTGGGAACAGACGCGAGTGCTATTTGCACTGTGTATGGCAATGGGAGCGCAATAGTGACTTTCCTTACCAGAAAACAACTCTTGATCGTAGGACCAGAAACTGCATGGGATTCAACTCCATTTAGGACTGGGAAACAAATGCTAGCTCGCCTTACATGAAACACACTCTGCTTTTGAGAAAAGAGCACTCTTCTAATCTACTGTGCTTCCTATGGGGTCCGAACAGTGAGCTTACTCAGAAAAAAAGAACTGTGCTTCCTACACACACGGGCCATATCTAGTTCAACTCTGCTTAGGAAACTGACAAGAACAGTAGATCTTCTTCAGTCCAATACACTGTACTTGCGGGGAACAGACGCGAGTGCTATTTGCACGGTGTATGGCAATTGGAGCACAATAGTGACTTGTCTTACCAGAAAACAATTCTTGCTCGTAGGACAAAAAACTGCATGTGACTCATCTCCATTTAGGACTAGGAAACAAACGCTAGCTCTCCTTACAAGAAACACACTCTGCTTTAGAGAAAAGAGCACTCTTCTTCTCTACTGTGTTTCCTATGGGGTCCAAACAGTGAGCTTGCTCAGAACAAAAGAACTGTGCTTCCTACACACACGGACCATATCTAGTTCAACTCTGCTTAGTAAACTGACAAGAAGAGTAGCTCCTATTCAGTCCAATACACTGTACTTGCTGGGAAACGGCGCGAGTGCTATTTGCCTTGTGAAGGGCAATGGGAGCACAATAGTGACTTTCCTTACCAGAAAATAATTCTTGTTCCTAGGACCAGAAACTGCATGTGATTCAACTCCATTTAGGACTAGGAAACAAATGCTAGCTCGCCTTACAAAAACACATTCTGCTTCTGAGAAAAGAGCACTCTTCTACTCTACTGTTTTTCCTATAGGGCCAGAAGAGTGAACTTGCTCAGAACATAAGAACTGTACTTCCTACACACACGGGCCATATCTAGTTCAACTCTGCTTAGGAAACTGACAAGAACAGTAGCTCCTCTTCAGTCTGATACACTGTACTTGCTGGGAACAGACGCGAGAGCTATTTGCACTGTGTATGGCAAGGGGAGCTCAATAGTGACTTTCCTTACCAGAAAACAACTCTTGCTCGTAGGACCAGAAACTGCATGTGACTCAACTCCATTTAAGACTAGGAAACAAACACTAGCTCGCCTTACAAGAAACACACTCTGCTTTAGAGAAAAGAGCACTCTTCTACTCTACTGTGTTTCCTCTGGGGTCTGAACAGTGAGCTTGCTCAGAACAAAAGAACTGTGCTTCCTACACACACGGCCATATCTAGTTCAATTCTGCTTAGGAACCTGACAAGAACAGTAGATCCTCTAAAGTCCAATACACTGTACTTGCTGGGATCAGACGCCAGTGCTATTAGTCCTGTGTATGGCAATGGCAGCGCAATAGTGACTCTTGTTACCAGAAAACAACTCTTGCTCATAGGAAAAGAAATTGCATGTGATTCAACTCCATTTAGAACTGGGAAACAAATGCTAGCTCGCCTTACATGAAACACACTCTGCATTTGAGAAAACAGCACTCTTCTACTCTATTGTGTTTCCTATCGGGTCCGAAGAGTGAGCTTGCTCAGAACAAAAGAACTGTGCTTCCTACACACCACGGGCCATATCTAGTTCAACTCTGCTTAGGAAACCAACAAGAACAGTAGCTCCTCTTCAGTCCAATACACTGTACTTGCGGGGAACAGACGCGAGTGCTATTTGCACTGTGTATGGCATTGGAGCACAATAGTGACTTGTCTTACCAGAAAACAACTCTTGCTCGTAGGACAAAAAACTGCATGTGACTCAACTCATTTAGGACTGGGAAACAAATGCTAGCTCGCCTTACATGAAACACACTCTGCTTTTGAGAAAAGAGCACTCTTCTACTCTACTGTGTTTCCTATGTGTTCCGAACAGTGAGCTTGCTCAGAACAAAAAAACTGTACTTCCTACTCCACACGGCCATATCTAGTTCAAGTCTGCTTAGGAACCTGACAAGAACAGTATATCCTCTTCAGTCCAATACACTGTACTTGCTGGGAACAGACGCCAGTGCTATGGCAATGGCAGCGCAATAGTGACTATTCTTACCAGAAAACAACTCTTGCTCGTAGGACCAGAAACTGCATGTGATTCAACTTCATTTAGGACTGGGAAACAAACTCTAGCTCGCTTTACAAGAAACACACTCTGCTTTTGAGAAAAGAGCACTCTTCTACTCTACTGTATTTCCTATAGGGCCAGAACAGTGAGCTTGCTCAGAAAAAAAGAACTGTGCTTCCTACACACACGGGCCATATCTAGTTCAACTCTGCTTAGGAAACTGAGAAGAACAGTAGCTCCTCTTCAGTCCAATACACTGTACTTGCTGGGAACAGACGGGAGGGCTATTTGCCCTGTGTATGGCAATGGGAGCGCAATAGTGACTTTCCTTACCAGAAAACAACTCTTGCTCGTAGGACCACAAACTGCATGTGATTCCACTCCATTTAGGACTGGGAAACAAACGGTAGCTTGCCTTACAAGAAACACACTCTGCTTTAGAGAAAAGAGCACTCTTCTACTCTACTGTGTTTCCTATGGTGTCCAAACAGTGAGCTTGCTCAGAACAAAAGAACTGTGCTTCCTACACACACGGACCATATCTAGTTCAACTCTGCTTAGTATACTGACAAGAAGAGCAGCTCCTCTTCAGTCCAATACACTGTACTTGCTGGGAAAACACGCGAGTGCTATTTGCCTTGTGAAGGGCAATAGGAACGCAATAGTGAATTTCCTTACCAGAAAACAACTCTTGTTCATAGGACCAGAAACTGCATGTGATTCAACTCCATTTAGGACTAGGAAACAAACGCTAGCTCCACTTACAAAAACACACTCTGCTTTTGAGAAAAGAGCACTCTTCTACTCTACTGTGTTTCCTATAGGGCCAGAAGAGTAAACTTGCTCAGAATATAAGAACTGTGCTTCCTACACACACGGGCCATATCTAGTTCAACTCTGCCTTAGGAAACTGACAAGAACAGTAGCTCCTCTTCAGTCTGATACATTGTACTTGCTGGGAAAAGACGCGAGAGCTATTTGCAATGTGTATGGCAAGTGGAGCGCAATAGTGACTTTCCTTACCAGTAAACAACTCTTGCTCGTAGGACCAGAAACTGCATGTGATTCAACTCCATTTAGAACTGGGAAACAAACGCTAGCTTGCCTTACAAGAAACACACTCTGCTTTTGAGAAAAGAGCACTCTTCTACTCTGACTGTGTTTCCTATAGGGCCAGAACAGTGAGCTTGCTCAGAACAAAAGAACTGTGCTTCCTACACACGGGCCATATCTAGTTCAACTCTGCTTAGGAAACTGACAAGAACAGTAGCTCCTCTTTAGTCCGATACACTGTACTTGCGGTGAACAGACGCGAGTGCTATTTGCACTGTGTATGGCAATAGGAGCGCAATAGTGACTTTCTTTTCCAGAAAACAACTCTTCTTCGTAGGACCAGAAACTGCATGTGATTCAACTCCATTTAACTAGGAAACAAACGCTAGCTCGCCTTACAAAAACACACTCTGCTTTTGAGAAAAGAGCACGCTTCTACTTTACTGTGTTTCCTATAAGGCCAGAAGAGTGAGCTTGCTCAGAACATAAGAACTGTGCTTCCTACACACAAGGGCCATATCATGTTCAACTCTGCTTGGGAAACTGACAAGAACAGTAGCTCCTCTTCAGTCTGATACATTGTACTTGCTGGGAAAAGACGCGAGAGCTATTTGCAATGTGTATGGCAAGTGGAGCGCAATAGTGACTTTCCTTACCAGTAAACAACTCTTGCTCGTAGGACCAGAAACTGCATGTGATTCAACTCCATTTAGAACTGGGAAACAAACGCTAGCTTGCCTTACAAGAAACACACTCTGCTTTTGAGAAAAGAGCACTCTTCTACTCTACTGTGTTTCCTATAGGGCCAGAACAGTGAGCTTGCTCAGAACAAAAGAACTGTGCTTCCTACACACGGGCCATATCTAGTTCAACTCTGCTTAGGAAACTGACAAGAACAGTAGCTCCTCTTCAGTCCGATACACTGTACTTGCGGTGAACAGACGCGAGTGCTATTTGCACTGTGTATGTCAATGGGAGCGCAATAGTGACTTTCTTTACCAGAAAACAACTCTTCTTCGTAGGACCAGAAACTGCATGTGATTCAACTCCATTTAACTAGGAAACAAACGCTAGCTCGCCTTACAAAAACACACTCTGCTTTTGAGAAAAGAGCACGCTTCTATTTACTGTGTTTCCTATAAGGCCAGAAGAGTGAGCTTGCTCAGAACATAAGAACTGTGCTTCCTACACACAAGGGCCATATCTAGTTTAACTCTGCTTAGGAAACTGACAAGAACAGTAGCTCCACTTCAGTGCGAAACACTGTACTTGCTGGGAACAGACGCGAGTGCTATTTGCACACTGTATGGCAATGGGAGCGCAATAGTGACTTTCCTTACCAGAAAAACAACTCTTGCTCATAGGACCAGAAACTGAATGTGATTCAACTCCATTTCGGACTGGGATACAAATGCTAGCTCGCCTTCCATGAAACACACTCTGCTTTTGAGAAAAGAGCACTCTTCTACTCTACTGTGCTTCCTATGGGTCCCAACAGTGAGCTTGCTCAGAACAAAAGAACTGTGCTTCCTACACACACGGCCATAACTAGTTCAATTCTGCTTAGGAACCTGACAAGAATAGTAGATCCTCTTCAGTCCAATACACTGTACTTCCTGGGAACAGACGCCAGTGCTATTTGTCCTGTGTATGGCAATGGCAGTGCAATAGTGACTCTTCTTACCATAAAACAACTCTTGCTCGTAGGACAAGAAACTGCATGTGATTCAACTCCATTTAGGACTGGGAAAGAAAAGCTAGTTCACCTTACAAGAAACACACTCTGCTTTAGAGAAAAGAGCACTCTTCTACTCTACTGTGTTTCCTATAGGGCCAGAACAGTGAGCTTGCTCAGAACAAAAGAACTGTGCTTCCTACACACGGGCCATATCTAGTTCAACTCTGCTTAGGAAACTGACAAGAACAGTAGCTCCTCTTCAGTCCAATACACTGTACTTGTTGGGAACAGACGCCAGTGCTATTTGTCCTGTGTATGGCAATGTCAGCGCAATAGTGACTCTTCTTACTATAAAACAACTCTTGCTCATAGGACCAGAAACTGCATGTGATTCAACTCCATTTAGGACTGGGAAACAAAAGCTAGCTCACCTTACAAGAAACACACTGCTTTAGAGAAAAGAGCACTCTTCTACTCTACTGTGTTTCCTATAGGGCCAGAACAGTGAGCTTGCTCAGAACAAAAGAACTCTGCTTCCTACACACGGGCCATATCTAGTTCAACTCTGCTTAGGAAACTAAAAAGAACAGTAGCTCCTCTTCAGTCCGATACACTGTACATGCTGGGAAAAAGACGCAAGTGCTATTTGCCTTGTGTAGGGCAATGGGAGCGCAATAGAGACTTTCCTTACCAGAAAACAACTCTTGTTCGTTGGACCAGAAACTGCATGGGATTCAACTCCATTTAGGACTAGGAAACAAACGCTAGCTTGCCTTACAAAAACACACTCTGCTTTTGAGAAAAGAGCACGCTTCTACTCTACTGTGTTTCCTATAGGGCCAGAACAGTGAGCTTGCTCAGAACATAAGAACTGTTCTTCCTACACACACGGGCCATATCATGTTCAACTCTGCTTAGGAAACTGACAAGAACAGTAGCTCCTCTTCAGTCCGATACACTGTACTTGCTGGGAACAGACGCGGGAGCTATTTGCACTGTGTATGGCAAGGGGAGCACAATAGTGACTTTCCTTACCAGAAAACAACTCTTGCTCTTAGGACCAGAAACTGCATGTGATTCAACTCCATTTAGACTGGGAAACAAACGCTAGCTCGCCTTACAAGAAACACACTCTGCTTGTGAGATAAGAGCACTCTTCTACTCTACTGTGTTTCCTATGGTGACCGAACAGTGAGCTTGCTCAGAACATAAGAACTGTGCTTCTAACACACACGGGCCATATCTAGTTCAATTCTGCTTAGGAACCTGACAAGAACAGTAGATCCTCTTCAGGCCAATACACTGTACTTGCTGGGAACAGACGCCAGTGCTATTTGTCCTGTGTATGGCAATGGTAGCACAATAGTGACTCTTCTTACCATAAAACAACTCGTGCTCGTAGGACCAGAAACTGCATGTGATTCAACTCCATTTAGGACTGGGAAACAAAAGCTAGCTCACCTTACAAGAAACACACTCTGCTTTAGAGAAAAGAGCACTCTTCTACTCTACTGTGTTTCCTATGGGGTCCAAACAGTGAGCTTGCTCAGAACAACATAACTGTGCTTCCTACACACGGGCCATATCTAGTTCAACTCTGCTTAGGAAACTGACAAGAACAGTAGCTCCTCTTCAGTCCAATACACTGTACTTGCTGGGAACAGACGCATGTGCTATTTGCACTGTGTATGCCAAAGGGAGCGCAATAATGACATTCCTTACCAGAAAACAACTCTTGCTCGTAGGACTAGAAACTGCATGTGATTCCACTCCATTTAGGACTGGGAAACAAACGCTAGCTCACCTTACAAGAAACACACTCTGCTTTAGAGAAAATAGCACTCTTCTACTCTACTGTGTTTCCTATGGGGTCCAAACAGTGAGCTTGCTCAGAACAAAAGAACTGTGCTTAATACACACGGACCACAACTAATTCAACTCTGCTTAGGAAACTGACAAGAACAGTAGCTCCTATTCAGTCCAATACACTGTACTTGCTGGGAAAAGACGCGAGTGCTATTTGCCTTGTGTAGGGCAATGGGAGCGCAATAGTGACTTGTCTTACCAGAAAACAACTCTTGCTCGTTGCACAAAAAACTGCATGTGACTCAACTCCATTTAGGACTGGGAATCAAACGCTAGCTCGCCTTACAAGAAACACACTCTGCTTTTGAGAAAAGAGCACTCTTCTACTCTCCTGTGTTTCCTATGTGTTCCGAACAGTGAGCTTGCTCAGAACAAAAAAACTGTGCTTCCCACACACACGGCATATCTAGTTCAACTCTGCTTAGGAAACTGACAAGAACAGTATACCCTCCACTCAAATACACTGCACATGCTGCGAACAGGCACCAGTGCTATTTGCCCTGTGTATGACAATGGGAGCGCAATAGAGACTCTTCTTACCAGAAAACAACTCTTGCTCGTAGGACCAGAAACTGCAAGTGACTCAACTCCATTTAGGACTGGGAAAGAAACGCTAGCTCGCCTTATAAGAAACACACTCTGCTTTTGAGAAAAGAGCACTCTTTAACTTTACTGTGTTTCCTATGGGGTCCGAATAGTGAGCTTGCTCAGAAAAAAAAACTGTGCTTCCTACACACACGGCCATATCTAGTTCAAGTCTGCTTAGGAACCTGACAAGAACAGTAGATCCTCTTCAGTCCAATACACTGTACTTTCTGTGAACAGATGCCAGTGCTATTTGTCCTGTGTATGGCAATGGCAGTGCAATAGTGACTCTTCTTACCATAAAACAACTCTTGCTCGTAGTACCAGAAACTGCATGGGATTCAACTCCATTTAGGACTGCGAAACAAACGCTAGCACGCCTTACAAGAAATACACTCTGCTTTAGAGAAAAGAGCACTCTTCTACTCTACTGTGTTTCCTATGGGGTCGAAACAGTGAGCTTGCAAAGAACATAAGAACTGTGCTTCCTACAAACACGGATCATATCTAGTTCAACTCTGTTTAGGAAACTGACAAGAACAGTAGCACCTATCCAGTCCAATACACTGTACTTGCTGGGAACAGACGCGAGTGCTATTTGCACTGTCTATTGCAATGGGAGCACAATGTGACTTTCCTTACCAGAAAACAACTCTTGATCGTAGGACCTGAAACTGCATGTGATTCAACTCCATTTAGGACTAGAAAACAAACGCTAGCTCGCCTTACAAGAAACACACTCCGCTTTTGAGAAAAGAGCACTCTTCTACTCTACTGTGTATCCTATAGAGCCAGAACAGTGACTTGCTCAGAACATAACAACTGTGCTTCCTACACACACGGGCCATATCTACTTCAACTTTGCTTAGGAAACTGACAAGAACAGTAGCTCCTTTTCAGTCCCATACACTGCACTTGCTGGGAACAGACGCGAGTGCTATTTGCACTGTGTATGCAATGGGAGGGCAATAGTGACTTTCTTTACAAGAAAACAACTCTTGCCTCGTAGGACCAGAAACTGCATGTGATTCAACTCAATTTGGGACTTGGAAACAAATGCTAGCTCGCCTTACAAGAAACAAACTCTGCTTTTGAGAAAAGAGCACTCTTTTACTCTACTGTGTTTCCTATAGGGTCCGAACAGTGAGCTTTGCTCAGAACATAAGAACTGTGCTTCCTACACACACGGGCCATATCTACTTCAACTCTGCTTAGGAAACTGACAAGAACAGTAGCTCCTCCCTCAGTCCCATACACTGTACTTGCTGGGAACAGACGCGAGTGCTATTTGTACTGTGTATGGCAATGGGAGCACAATAGTGACATTTCTTACCAGAAACCAACTCTTGCTCGTAGGACCAGAAACTTATTGTGATTCATCTCCATTTAGGACTGGGAAACAAATGCTAGCTCGCCTTACATGAAACGCACTCTGCTTTTGAGAAAAGAGCACTCTTCTACTCTACTGTGTTTCATATGGGGTCCGAACAGTGAGCTTGCTCAGAACACAAGAACTGTGCTTCGTACACACGACGATATATAGTTCAATTCTGTTTAGGAACCTGACAAGAACAGTAGATCCTCTTCAGTCCAATATACTGTACTTGCTGGGAACAGACGCCAGTGCTATTTGTCCTGTGTATGGCAATGGCAGCGCAATAGTGACTCTTCTTACCATAAAACAACTCTTGCTCATAGGACCAGAAACTGCAAGTGTTTCAACTCCATTTAGTACTGGGAAACAAAAGCTAGCTCACCTTACAAGAAACACACTCTGCTTTAGAGAAGAGAGCACTCTTCTACTTTACTGTGTTTCCTATAGGGCCAGAACAGTGAGCTTGCTCAGAACAAAAGAACTGTGCTTCCTACAAACGGGCCATATCTAGTTCAACTCTGCTTAGGAACCTGACAAGAACAGTAGATCCTCTTCAGTCCAATACACTGTACTTGCTGGGAACAGACTCCAGTGCTATTTGTCCTGTGTATGGCAATGGCAGCGCAATAGTGACTCTTCTTACCAGAAAACAACTCTTGCTCGTAATACCAGAAACTGCATGTGATTCAACTCCATTTAGGCCTGGGAAACAAACTCTAGCTAGCTTTACAAGAAACACACCCTGCTTTTGAGAAAAGAGCACTCTTCTTCTCTACTGTGTTTCCTATAGGGCCAGAACAGTGAGCTTGCTCAGAAAAAAAGAACTGTGCTTCCTACACACACGGGCCATATCTAGTTCAACTCTGCTTAGGAAACTGAGAAGAACAGTAGCTCCTCTTCAGTCCAATACACTGTACTTGCTGGGAACAGACGCGAGGGATATTTGCACTGTGTATGGCAATGGGAGCGCAATAGTGACTTTCTTTACCAGAAAACAACTCTTGCTCGTAGGACCAGAAACTGCATGTGATTCCACTCCATTTAGGACTGGGAAACAAACGGTAGCTCGCCTTACAAGAAACACACTTTGCTTTAGAGAAAAGAGCACTCTTCTACTCTACTGTGTTTCCTATGGGATCCAAACAGTGAGCTTGCTCAGAACAAAAGAACTGTGCTTCCTACACACAGGGACCATATCTAGTTCAACTCTGCTTAGTAAACTGACAAGAACAGTAGCTTCTATTCAGTCCAATACACTGTACTTGCTGGGAAAAGACGCGAGTGTTATTTGCCTTGTGTAGGGCGATGGGAGCACAATAGTGACTTTCCTTACCATAAAACAACTCTTGCTCATAGGATCAGAAACTGCATGTGATTCAACTCCATTTAGGTCTGGGAAACAAATGCTAGCTCGCCTTACATGAAACACACACTGCTTTTGAGAAAAGAGCACTCTTCTACTCTACTGTGTTTCCTATGGGGTCCGAACAGTGAGCTTGTTCAGAACAAAAGAACTGTGCTTCCTACACAAAAGGGCCATATCTAGTTCAACTCTGCTTAGGAAACTGACAAGAACAGTAGCTCCTTTTCAGTCCAATACACTGTACTTGCGGGGAAGAGACGCGAGTGCTATTAGCACTGTGTATGGCAATTAGAGCACAATAGTGACTCGTCTTACAAGAAAACAACTCTTGCTCGTAGCACAAAAAACTGCATGTGACTCAACTCCATTTAGGACTGGGAAACAAACGCTAGCTCGCCTTACAAGAAACACACTCTGCTTTTGAGAAAAGAGCACTCTTCTACTCTACTGTGTTTCCTATAGGGTCCGAACAGTAAGCTTGCTCAGAACAAAAGAACTGTGCTTCCTACACACACCGCCATATCTAGTTCAATTCTGCTTAGGAACCTGAAAGAACAGTAGATCCTCTTCAGTCCAATACACTGTACTTGCTGGGAACAGACGCCAGTGCTCTTTGTCCTGTATATGGCAATTGGAGCACAATAGTGACTCTTCTTATCATAAAACAACTCTTGCTCGTAGGACCAGAAACTGCATGTGATTCAACTCCATTTAGGACTGGGAAACAAACGATAGCTCGCCTTACAAGAAACACACTCTGCTTTAGAGAAAAGAGCACTCTTCTACTCTACTGTGTTTCCTATAGGGCCAGAAGAGTGAGCTTGCTCAGAAAAAAAAACTGTGCTTCCTACACACACGGGCCATATCTAGTTCAACTCTGCTTAGGATACTGACAAGAACAGTAGCTCCTCTTCAGTCCGATACACTGTACTTCCTGGGAACAGACGCCAGTGCTATTTGCACTGTGGATGGCAATGGGAGCACAATAGTGACTTTCCTTACCAGAAAACAACTCTTGCTCGTAGGACCAGAAACTGCATATGATTCAACTCCATTTAGAACTGGGAAACAAATGCTAGCTCGCCTTACATGAAACTCACTCTGCATTTGAGAAAAGAGCACTCTTCTACTCTATTGTGTTTCCTATCGGGTCCGAAGAGTGAGCTTGCTCAGAACAAAAGAACTGTGCTTCCTACACACACGGGCCATATCTAGTTCAACTCTGCTTAGGAAACCAACAAGAACAGTAGCTCCTCTTCAGTCCAATACACTGTACTTGCGGGGAACAGACGCGAGTGCTATTTGCACTGTGTATGGCATTGGAGCACAATAGTGACTTGTCTTACCAGAAAACAACTCTTGCTCGTAGGACAAAAAACTGCATGTGACTCAACTCCATTCAGGACTGGGAAACAAAAACAGGCTCGCCTTACATGAAACACACTCTGCTTTTGAGAAAGGAGCACTCTTCTACTCTACTGTGTTTCCTATGTGTTCCGAACAGTGAGCTTGCTCAGAACAAAAAAACTGTACTTCCTACTCACACGGCCATGTCTAGTTCAAGTCTGCTTAGGAACCTGACAAGAACAGTATATCCTCTTCAGTCCAATACACTGTACTTGCTGGGAACAGACGCCCTTGCTATGGCAATGGCAGCGCAATAGTGACTCTTCTTACCAGAAAACAACTCTTGCTCGTAGGACCAGAAACTGCATGTGATTCAACTCCATTTAGGACTGGGAAACAAACTCTAGCTCGCTTTACAAGAAACACACTCTGCTTTTGAGAAAAGAGCACTCTTCTACTCTACTGTATTTCCTATAGGGCCAGAACAGTGAGCTTGCTCAGAAAAAAAGTACTGTGCTTCCTACACACACGGGCCATATCTAGTTCAACTCTGCTTAGGAAACTGAGAAGAACAGTAGCTCCTCTTCAGTCCAATACACTGTACTTGCTGGGAACAGACGGGAGGGCTATTTGCACTGTGTATGGCAATGGGAGCGCAATAGTGACTTTCCTTACCAGAAAACAACTCTTGCTCGTAGGACCAGAAACTGCATGTGATTCCACTCCATTTAGGACTGGGAAACAAACGGTAGCTTGCCTTACAAGAAACACACTCTGCTTTAGAGAAAAGAGCACTCTTCTACTCTACTGTGTTTCCTATGGTGTCCAAACAGTGAGCTTGCTCAGAACAAAAGAACTGTGCTTCCTACACACACGGACCATATCTAGTTCAACTCTGCTTAGTAAACTGACACGAAGAGCAGCTCCTCCTCAGTCCAATACACTGTACTTGCTGGGAAAAGACGCGAGTGCTATTTGCCTTGTGAAGGGCAATAGGAGCGCAATAGTGAATTTCCTTACCAGAAAACAACTCTTGTTCATAGGACCAGAAACTGCATGTGATTCAACTCCATTTAGGACTAGGAAACAAACGCTAGCTCGACTTACAAAAACACACTCTGCTTTTGAGAAAAGAGCACTCTTCTACTCTACTGTGTTTCCTATAGGGCCAGAAGAGTGAACTTGCTCAGAACATAAGAACTGTGCTTCCTACACACACGGGCCATATCTAGTTCAACTCTGCTTAGGAAACTGACAAGAACAGTAGCTCCTCTTCAGTCTGATACATTGTACTTGCTGGGAACAGACGGGAGGGCTATTTGCACTGTGTATGGCAATGGGAGCCCAATAGTGACGTTCCTTACCAGAAAACAACTCTTGCTCGTAGGACCAGAAACTGCATGTGATTCCACTCCATTTAGGACTGGGAAACAAACGGTAGCTCGCCTTACAAGAAACACACTCTGCTTTAGAGAAAAGAGCACTCTTCTACTCTACTGTGTTTCCTATTGTGTCCAAACAGTGAGCTTGCTCAGAACAAAAGAACTGTGCTTCCTACACACACGGACCATATCTAGTTCAAGTCTTCTTAGGAACCTGAGAAGAACAGTAGATCCTCTTCAGTCCAATACACTGTACTTGTTGGGAACAGACGCCAGTGCTATTTGTCCTGTGTATGGCAATGGCAGCGTAATAGTGACTCTTCTTACCAGAAAACAACTCTTGCTCGTAGGACCAGAAATTGCATGTGATTCAACTCCATTTAGGACTGGGAAACAAACTCTAGCTCACTTTACAAGAATCACACTCTGCTTTTGAGAAAAGAGCACTCTTCTACTCTACTGTGTTTCCTATATGGCCAGAACAGTGAGCTTGCTCAGAAAAAAAGAACTGTACTTCCTACACACACTGGCCATATCTGGTTCAACTCTGCTTAGGAAACTGAGAAGAACAGTAGCTCCTTTTCAAAACAATACACTGTACTTGCTGGGAACACACAGGAAGGCTATTTGCACTGTGTATGGCAATGGGAGCACAATAGTGACTTTCCTTACCAGAAAACAACTCTCGTTCCTAGGACCAGAAACTGCATGTGATTCAACTCCATTTAGGACTAGGAAACAAATGCTACCTCGCCTTACAAGAACACACTCTGCTTTTGAGAAAAGAGCACTCTTCTACTCTACTGTGTTTCCTATAGGGCCAGAAGAGTGAACTTGCTCAGAACATAAGAACTGTGCGTCCTACACACACGGGCCATATCTAGTTCAACTCTGCTTAGGAAACTGACAAGAACAGTAGCTCCTCTTCAGTCTGATACACTGTACTTGCTGGGAACAGACGCGAGAGCTATTTGCACTGTGTATGGCAAGGGGAGCTCAATAGTGACTTTCCTTACCAGTAAACAACCCTTGAATGTAGGACCAGAAACTGCATGTGATTCAACTCCATTTAGGACTGGGAAACAAATGCTAGCTCGCCTTACATGAAACACACTCTGTTTTTGAGAAAAGAGCACTCTTCTACTCTTCTGTGTTTCCTATAGGGCCAGAACAGTAAGCTTGCTCAGAAAAAAATAACAGTACTTCCTACACACACGGCCCATATCTAGTTCAACTCTGCTTAGGAAACTGAGAAGAACAGTAGCTCCTTTGCAGACCAATACACTGTACTTGCTGGGAACAGACAGGAGAGCTATTTGCACTGTGTATGGCAATGGGAGCGCAATAGTTACTTTCCTTACCAGAAAGTAACTCTTGCTCGTAGGACCAGAAACTGCATGTGATTCAACTCCATTTAGGACTGGGAAACAAATGCTAGCTCGCATACATGAAACACACTCTGCTCTTGAGAAAAGAGTACTCTTCTACTCTACTGTGTTTCCTACGGGGTCCGAACAGTGAGTTTGCACAGAACAAAATAACTGTGCTTCCTACACACACGGGCCATATCTAGTTCAACTCTGCTTAGGAAACCAACAAGAACAGTGGCTCCTCTTCAGTCCGATACACTGTACTTGCTGGGAACAGACGCCAGTGCTATTTGTCCTGTGTATGGCAATGGTGACTCTTCTTACCAGAAAACAACTCTTGCTCGTAGGACCAGAAACTGCATGTGATTCAACTCCATTTAGGACTGGGAAACAAACTCTAGCTCGCTTTACAAGAAACACACTCTGCTTTTGAGAAAAGAGCACTCTTCTACTCTACTGTGTTTCCTATGGGGTCCAAACAGTGAGCTTGCTCAGAACAAAAGAACTGTGCTTCCTACACACACGGGCCATATCTAGTTCAACTCTGCTTAGGAAACTGACAAGAACAGTAGCTCCTCTTCAGTCTGATACACTGTACTTGCTGGAAACAGACGCGAGAGCTATTTGCACTGTGTATGGCAAGGGGAGCTCAATAGTGACTTTCCTTACCAGTAAACAACTCTTGCTTGTAGGACCAGAAACTGCATGTGATTTAACTCCATTTCGGACTGGGAAACAAATGCTAGCTCGCCTTACATGAAACACACTCTGCTTTTGAGAAAAGAGCACTCTTCTACTCTTCTGTGTTTCCTATAGGGCCAGAACAGTGAGCTTGCTCAGAAAAAAAGAACTGTACTTCCTACACACACGGCCCATATCTAGTTCAACTCTGCTTAGGAAACTGAGAAGAACAGTTGCTCCTTTGCAGTCCCATACACTGTACTTGCTGGGAACAGACATGAGGGCTTTTTGCACTGTGTATGGCAATGGGAGCGCAATAGTTACTTTTCTTACCAGAAAACAGCTCTTGCTCGTAGGACCAGAAACTGAATGCGATTCAACTCCATTTAGGACTGGGAAACAAATGCTAGCTCGCATACATGAAACACACTCTGCTTTTGAGAAAAGAGTACTCTTCTACTCTACTGTGTTTCATATGGGGTCCGAACAGTGAGTTTGCACAGAAAAAAATAACTGTGCTTCCTACACACACGGGCCATATCTAGTTCAACTCTGCTTAGGAAACCAACAAGAACAGTAGCTCCTCTTCATTCCGATACACTGTACTTGCTGGGAAGAGACGCGAGTGCTATTTGTACTGTGTAAGGCAATGGGAGCGCAATAGTGACTTTCCTTACTAGAAAACAACTCTTGATCGTAGGACCAGAAACTGCATGTGATTCAACTCCATTTAGGACTGGGAAACAAACTCTAGCTCGCCTTACATGAAACACACTCTGCTTTTGAGAAAAGAGCACTCTTCGACTCTACTGTGTTTCCTATGTGGTCCGAACAGTGAGCTTGCTCAGAACAAAAGAACTGTGCTTCCTACACACACGGGCCATATCTAGTTCAACTGTGCTTAGGAAACTGACAAGAACAGTAGCTCCTCTTCCATCCAATACACTGTACTTGCGGGGAACAGACGCGAGTGCTATTTGCATTGTGTATGGCAATTGGAGAACAATAGTGACTTGTCTTACAAGAAAACAACTTTTGCTCATAGGACAAAAAATTGCATGTGACTCAACTCCATTTAGGAATGGGAAACAAACGCTAGCTCGCCTTACAAGAAACAAACTCTGCTTTTGAGAAAAGAGCACTCTTCTACTCTGCTGTGTTTCCTATGTGTTCCGAACATTGAGTTTGCTCAGAACAAAAAAACTGTGCTTCCTACACACACGGCCATATCTAGTTCAAGTCTGCTTAGGAACCTGACAAGAACAGTAGATCCTCTTCAGTCCAATACACTGTACTTGCTGGGAACAGACGTGAGTGCTATTTGCCCTGTGTATGGCAATGGGAGCGCAATAGTGACTCTTCATACCAGAAAACAAATCTTGCTCGTAGGACCAGAAACTGCATGGGATTCAACTCCGTTTCTGACTGGGAAACAAACACTAGCTAGCCTTACAAGAATCACACTCTGCTTTTGAGAAAAGAGCACTCTTCTACTCTATTGTGTTTCCTATAAGGCCAGAACAGTGAGCTTGCTCAGAACAAAAGAACTGTGATTCCTACACACATGGGCCATATCTAGTTCAACTCTGCTTCGGAAACTGACAAGAACAGTAGCTCCTCTTCAGTCCGATACACTGTACTTGCTGGGAACAGACGCGAGTGCTATTTGCACTGTGTATGGCAATGGGAGCGCAATAGTGACTTTCCTTACCAGAAAAAAACTCTTGCTCGTAGGACCAGAAACTGCATGTGACTCAACTCCATTTAAGACTAGGAAACAAACACTAGCTCGCCTTACAAGAAACACACTCTGCTTTAGAGAAAAGAGCACTCTTCTACTCTACTGTGTTTCCTCTGGGGTCTGAACAGTGAGCTTGCTCAGAACAAAAGAACTGTGCTTCCTACACACACGGACATATCTACTTCAATTCTGCTTAGGAACCTGACAAGAACAGTAGATCCTCTAAAGTCCAATACACTGTACTTGCTGGGATCAGACGCCAGTGCTATTAGTCCTGTGTATGGCAATGGCAGCGCAATAGTGACTCTTCTTACCAGAAAACAACTCTTGCTCATAGGAAAAGAAATTGCTTGTGATTCAACTCCATTTAGAACTGGGAAACAAATGCTAGCTCGCCTTACATGAAACACACTCTGCATTTGAGAAAACAGCACTCTTCTACTCTATTGTGTTTCCTATCGGGTCCGAAGAGTGAGCTTGCTCAGAACAAAAGAACTGTGCTTCCTACACACACGGGCCATATCTAGTTCAACTCTGCTTAGGAAACCAACAAGAACAGTAGCTCCTCTTCAGTCCAATACACTGTACTTGCGGGGAACAGACGCGAGTGCTATTTGCACTGTGTATGGCATTGGAGCACAATAGTGACTTGTCTTACCAGAAAACAACTCTTGCTCATAGGACAAAAAACTGCATGTGACTCAACTCCATTCAGGACTGGGAAACAAAAACTAGCTCGCCTTACATGAAACACACTCTGCTTTTGAGAAAAGAGCACTCTTCTACTCTACTGTGTTTCCTATGTGTTCCGAACAGTGAGCTTGCTCAGAACAAAAAAACTGTACTTCCTACTCACACGGCCATATCTAGTTCAAGTCTGCTTAGGAACCTGACAAGAACAGTATATCCTCTTCAGTCCAATACACTGTACTTGCTGGGAACAGACGCCAGTGCTATGGCAATGGCAGCGCAATAGTGACTCTCCTTACCAGAAAACAACTCTTGCTCGTAGGACCAGAAACTGCATGTGATTCAACTCCATTTAGGACTGGGAAACAAACTCTAGCTCGCTTTACAAGAAACACACTCTGCTTTTGAGAAAAGAGCACTCTTCTACTCTACTGTATTTCCTATAGGGCCAGAACAGTGAGCTTGCTCAGAAAAAAAGAACTGTGCTTCCTACACACACGGGCCATATCTAGTTCAACTCTGCTTAGGAAACTGAGAAGAACAGTAGCTCCTCTTCAGTCCAATACACTGTACTTGCTGGGAACAGACGGGAGGGCTATTTGCACTGTGTATGGCAATGGGAGCGCAATAGTGACTTTCCTTACCAGAAAACAACTCTTGCTCGTAGGACCATAAACTGCATGTGATTCCACTCCATTTAGGACTGAGAAACAAACGGTAGCTTGCCTTACAAGAAACACACTCTGCTTTAGAGAAAAGAGCACTCTTCTACTCTACTGTGTTTCCTATGGTGTCCAAACAGTGAGCTTGCTCAGAACAAAAGAACTGTGCTTCCTACACACACGGACCATATCTAGTTCAACTCTGCTTAGTAAACTGACACGAAGAGCAGCTCCTCCTCAGTCCAATACACTGTACTTGCTGGGAAAAGACGCGAGTGCTATTTGCCTTGTGAAGGGCAATAGGAGCGCAATAGTGAATTTCCTTACCAGAAAACAACTCTTGTTCATAGGACCAGAAACTGCATGTGATTCAACTCCATTTAGGACTAGGAAACAAACGCTAGCTCGACTTACAAAAACACACTCTGCTTTTGAGAAAAGAGCACTCTTCTACTCTACTGTGTTTCCTATAGGGCCAGAAGAGTGAACTTGCTCAGAACATAAGAACTGTGCTTCCTACACACACGGGCCATATCTAGTTCAACTCTGCTTAGGAAACTGACAAGAACAGTAGCTCCTCTTCAGTCTGATACATTGTACTTGCTGGGAAAAGACGCGAGAGCTATTTGCAATGTGTATGGCAAGTGGAGCGCAATAGTGACTTTCCTTACCAGTAAACAACTCTTGCTCGTAGGACCAGAAACTGCATGTGATTCAACTCCATTTAGAACTGGGAAACAAACGCTAGCTTGCCTTACAAGAAACACACTCTGCTTTTGAGAAAAGAGCACTCTTCTACTCTACTGTGTTTCCTATAGGGCCAGAACAGTGAGCTTGCTCAGAACAAAAGAACTGTGCTTCCTACACACGGGCCATATCTAGTTCAACTCTGCTTAGGAAACTGACAAGAACAGTAGCTCCTCTTCAGTCCAATACACTGTACTTGCGGTGAACAGACGCGAGTGCTATTTGCACTGTGTATGGCAATGGGAGCGCAATAGTGACTTTCTTTACCAGAAAACAACTCTTCTTCATAGGACCAGAAACTGCATGTGATTCAACTCCATTTAACTAGGAAACAAACGCTAGCTCGCCTTACAAAAACACACTCTGCTTTTGAGAAAAGAGCACGCTTCTACTTTACTGTGTTTCCTATAAGGCCAGAAGAGTGAGCTTGCTCAGAACATAAGAACTGTGCTTCCTACACACAAGGGCCATATCATGTTCAACTCTGCTTAGGAAACTGACAAGAACAGTAGCTCCTCTTCAGTCTGATACATTGTACTTGCTGGGAACAGACGGGAGGGCTATTTGCACTGTGTATGGCAATGGGAGCCCAATAGTGACGTTCCTTACCAGAAAACAACTCTTGCTCGTGGACCAGAAACTGCATGTGATTCCACTCCATTTAGGACTGGGAAACAAACGGTAGCTCGCCTTACAAGAAACACACTCTGCTTTAGAGAAAAGAGCACTCTTCTACTCTACTGTGTTTCCTATGGTGTCCAAACAGTGAGCTTGCTCAGAACAAAAGAACTGTGCTTCCTACACACACGGACCATATCTAGTTCAAGTCTTCTTAGGAACCTGAGAAGAACAGTAGATCCTCTTCAGTCCAATACACTGTACTTGTTGGGAACAGACGCCAGTGCTATTAGTCCTGTGTATGGCAATGGCAGCGTAATAGTGACTCTTCTTACCTGAAAACAACTCTTGCTCGTAGGACCAGAAATTGCATGTGATTCAACTCCATTTAGGACTGGGAAACAAATGCTAGCTCGCCTTACATGAAACACACTCTGCTTTTGAGAAAAGAGCACTCTTCTACTCTACTCTGTTTCCTCAGGGTTCCAAACAGTGAGCTTGCTCAGAACAAAAGAACTGTGCTTCCTACACACACGGGCCATATCTAGTTCAACTCTCCTTAAGAAACTGACAAGAACAGTAGCTCCTCTTCCGTCCAATACACTGTACTTGCGGGGAACAGACGCGAGTGCTATTTGCACTGTGTATGGCAATTGGAGCACAATAGTGACTTGTCTTACCAGGAAACTACTCTTGCTCGTAGGACAAAAAACTGGATGTGACTCAACTCCATTTAGGACTGGGAAAGAAACACTAGCTCGACTTCCAAGAAACACACTCTGCTTTTGAGAAAAGAGCACTCTTCTACTCTACTGTGTTTCCTATGGGGTCCAAACAGTGAGCTTGCTCAGAACAAAAGAACTGTGCTTCCTACACGCACGGACCATATCTAGTTCAACTCTGCTTAGTAAACTGACAAGAACAGTAGCTCCTCTTCAGTCCAATACACTGTACTTGCTGGGAACAGACGCGAGAGCTATTTGCACTGTGTATGGCAAGGGGAGCTCAATAGTGACTTTCCTAACCAGTAAACAACTCTTGCTTGTAGGACCAGAAACTGCATGTGATTCAACTCCATTTAGGACTGGGAAACAAATGCTAGCTCGCCTTACATGAAACACACTCTGCTTTTGAGAAAAGAGCACTCTTCTACTCTTCTGTGTTTCCTATAGGGCCAGAACAGTGAGCTTGCTCAGAAAAAAAGAACTGTACTTCCTACACACACGGCCCATATCTAGTTCAACTCTGCTTAGGAAACTGACAAGAACAGTAGCTCCTTCACAGTCCAATACCATGTACTTGCTGGGAACAGACACGAGGGCTTTTTGCACTGTGTATGGCAATGGGAGCTCAATAGTTACTTTCCTTTCCAGAAAACAGCTCTTGCTCGTAGGACCAGAAACTGCATGTGATTCAACTCCATTTAGGACTGGGAAACAAATGCTAGCTCGCATACATGAAACACACTCTGCTTTTGAGAAAAGAGTACTCTTCTACTCTACTGTGTTTCCTATGGGGTCCGAACAGTGAGCTTGCTCAGAACAAAAAAACTGTACTTCCTACTCACACGGCGATATCTAGTTCAAGTCTGCTTAGGAACCTGACAAGAACAGTATATCCTCTTCAGTCCGATACACTGTACTTGCTGGGAACAGACGGGAGGGCTATTTGCACTGTGTATGGCAATGGGAGCGCAATAGTGACTTTCCTTACCAGAAAACAACTCTTGCTCGTAGGACCAGAAACTGCATGTGATTCCACTCCATTTAGGACTGGGAAACAAACGGTAGCTTGCCTTACAAGAAACACACTCTGCTTTAGAGAAAAGAGCACTCTTCTACTCTACTGTGTTTCCTATGGTGTCCAAACAGTGAGCTTGCTCAGAACAAAAGAACTGTGCTTCCTACACACACGGACCATATCTAGTTCAACTCTGCTTAGTATACTGACAAGAAGAGCAGCTCCTCTTCAGTCCAATACACTGTACTTGCTGGGAAAAGACGCGAGTGCTATTTGCCTTGTGAAGGGCAATAGGAACGCAATAGTGAATTTCCTTACCAGAAAACAACTCTTGTTCATAGGACCAGAAACTGCATGTGATTCAACTCCATTTAGGACTAGGAAACAAACGCAAGCTCGACTTACAAAAACACACTCTGCTTTTGAGAAAAGAGCACTCTTCTACTCTACTGTGTTTCCTATAGGGCCAGAAGAGTAAACTTGCTCAGAATATAAGAACTGTGCTTCCTACACACACGGGCCATATCTAGTTCAACTCTGCTTAGGAAACTGACAAGAACAGTAGCTCCTCTTCAGTCTGATACATTGTACTTGCTGGGAAAAGACGCGAGAGCTATTTGCAATGTGTATGGCAAGTGGAGCACAATAGTGACTTTCCTTACCAGTAAACAACTCTTGCTCGTAGGACCAGAAACTGCATGTGATTCAACTCCATTTAGAACTGGGAAACAAACGCTAGCTTGCCTTACAAGAAACACACTCTGCTTTTGAGAAAAGAGCACTCTTCTACTCTACTGTGTTTCCTATAGGGCCAGAACAGTGAGCTTGCTCAGAACAAAAGAACTGTGCTTCCTACACACGGGCCATATCTAGTTCAACTCTGCTTAGGAAACTGACAAGAACAGTAGCTCCTCTTTAGTCTGATACACTGTACTTGCGGTGAACAGACGCGAGTGCTATTTGCACTGTGTATGGCAATAGGAGCGCAATAGTGACTTTCTTTTCCAGAAAACAACTCTTCTTCGTAGGACCAGAAACTGCATGTGATTCAACTCCATTTAACTAGGAAACAAACGCTAGCTCGCCTTACAAAAACACACTCTGCTTTTGAGAAAAGAGCACGCTTCTACTTTACTGTGTTTCCTATAAGGCCAGAAGAGTGAGCTTGCTCAGAACATAAGAACTGTGCTTCCTACACACAAGGGCCATATCATGTTCAACTCTGCTTGGGAAACTGACAAGAACAGTAGCTCCTCTTCAGTCTGATACATTGTACTTGCTGGGAAAAGACGCGAGAGCTATTTGCAATGTGTATGGCAAGTGGAGCGCAATAGTGACTTTCCTTACCAGTAAACAACTCTTGCTCGTAGGACCAGAAACTGCATGTGATTCAACTCCATTTAGAACTGGGAAACAAACGCTAGCTTGCCTTACAAGAAACACACTCTGCTTTTGAGAAAAGAGCACTCTTCTACTCTACTGTGTTTCCTATAGGGCCAGAACAGTGAGCTTGCTCAGAACAAAAGAACTGTGCTTCCTACACACGGGCCATATCTAGTTCAACTCTGCTTAGGAAACTGACAAGAACAGTAGCTCCTCTTCAGTCCGATACACTGTACTTGCGGTGAACAGACGCGAGTGCTATTTGCACTGTGTATGTCAATGGGAGCGCAATAGTGACTTTCTTTACCAGAAAACAACTCTTCTTCGTAGGACCAGAAACTGCATGTGATTCAACTCCATTTAACTAGGAAACAAACGCTAGCTCGCCTTACAAAAACACACTCTGCTTTTGAGAAAAGAGCACGCATCTATTTACTGTGTTTCCTATAAGGCCAGAAGAGTGAGCTTGCTCAGAACATAAGAACTGTGCTTCCTACACACAAGGGCCATATCTAGTTTAACTCTGCTTAGGAAACTGACAAGAACAGTAGCTCCACTTCAGTGCGAAACACTGTACTTGCTGGGAACAGACGCGAGTGCTATTTGCACAATGTATGGCAATGGGAGCGCAATAGTGACTTTCCTTACCAGAAAACAACTCTTGCTCATAGGACCAGAAACTGCATGTGATTCAACTCCATTTCGGACTGGGATACAAATGCTAGCTCGCCTTCCATGAAACACACTCTGCTTTTGAGAAAAGAGCACTCTTCTACTCTACTGTGCTTCCTATGGGTCCCAACAGTGAGCTTGCTCAGAACAAAAGAACTGTGTTTCCTACACACACGGGCCATATCTAGTTCAACTCTGCTTAGGAAACTGAGAAGAACAGTAGCTCCTCTTCAGTCCAATACACTGTACTTTCGGGGAACAGACGCGAGTGCTATTTGCACTGTGTATGGCAATTGGAGCACAATAGTGCCTCGTCTTACCAAAAAACAACTCTTGCTCGTAGGACAAAAAACTGCATGTGACTCAACTCCATTTAGGACTGGGAAACAAACGCTAGCTCGCCTTACAAGAAACACACTCTGCTTTTGAGAAAAGAGCACTCTTCTACTCTACTGTGTTTCCTATTGGGTCTGAACAGTGAGCTTGCTCAGAACAAAACAACTGTGCTTCCTACACACATGGCCATAACTAGTTCAATTCTGCTTAGGAACCTGACAAGAACAGTAGATCCTCTTCAGTCCAATACACTGTACTTCCTGGGAACAGACGCCAGTGCTATTTGTCCTGTGTATGGCAATGGCAGTGCAATAGTGACTCTTCTTACCATAAAACAACTCTTGCTCGTAGGACCAGAAACTGCATGTGATTCAACTCCATTTAGGACTGGGAAAGAAAAGCTAGTTCACCTTACAAGAAACACACTCTGCTTTAGAGAAAAGAGCACTCTTCTACTCTACTGTGTTTCCTATAGGGCCAGAACAGTGAGCTTGCTCAGAACAAAAGAACTGTGCTTCCTACACACGGGCCATATCTAATTCAACTCTGCTTAGGAAACTGACAAGAACAGTAGCTCCTCTTCAGTCCAATACACTGTACTTGTTGGGAACAGACGCCAGTGCTATTTGTCCTGTGTATGGCAATGTCAGCGCAATAGTGACTCTTCTTACTATAAAACAACTCTTGCGCATAGGACCAGAAACTGCATGTGATTCAACTCCATTTAGGACTGGGAAACAAAAGCTAGCTCACCTTACAAGAAACACACTGCTTTAGAGAAAAGAGCACTCTTCTACTCTACTGTGTTTCCTATAGGGCCAGAACAATGAGCTTGCTCAGAACAAAAGAACTGTGCTTCCTACACACGGGCCATATCTAGTTCAACTCTGCTTAGGAAACTGAAAAGAACAGTAGCTCCTCTTCAGTCCGATACACCGTACATGCTGGGAAAAGACGCAAGTGCTATTTGCCTTGTGTAGGGCAATGGGAGCGCAATAGAGACTTTCCTTACCAGAAAACGACTCTTGCTCTTAGGACCAGAAACTGCATGTGATTCAACTCCATTTAGGACTGGGAAACAAACGCTAGCTCGCCTTACAAGAAACACACTCTGCTTTTGAGAAAAGAGCACGCTTCTACTCTACTGTGTTTCCTATAGGGCCAGAACAGTGAGCTTGCTCAGAACATAAGAACTGTTCTTCCTACACACACGGGCCATATCATGTTCAACTCTGCTTAGGAAACTGACAAGAACAGTAGCTCCTCTTCAGTCCGATACACTGTACTTGCTGGGAACAGACGCGGGAGCTATTTGCACTGTGTATGGCAAGGGGAGCACAATAGTGACTTTCCTTACCAGAAAACAACTCTTGCTCTTAGGACCAGAAACTGCATGTGATTCAACTCCATTTAGGACTGGGAAACAAACGCTAGCTCGCCTTACAAGAAACACACTCTGCTTGTGAGAAAAGAGCACTCTTCTACTCTACTGTGTTTCCTATGGTGACCGAACAGTGAGCTTGCTCAGAACATAAGAACTGTGCTTCTAACACACACGGGCCATATCTAGTTCAATTCTGCTTAGGAACCTGACAAGAACAGTAGATCCTCTTCAGGCCAATACACTGTACTTGCTGGGAACAGACGCCAGTGCTATTTGTCCTGTGTATGGCAATGGTAGCACAATAGTGACTCTTCTTACCATAAAACAACTCGTGCTCGTAGGACCAGAAACTGCATGTGATTCAACTCCATTTAGGACTGGGAAACAAAAGCTAGCTCACCTTACAAGAAACACACTCTGCTTTAGAGAAAAGAGCACTCTTCTACTCTACTGTGTTTCCTATGGGGTCCAAACAGTGAGCTTGCTCAGAACAACATAACTGTGCTTATTACACACGGGCCATATCTAGTTCAACTCTGCTTAGGAAACTGTCAAGAACAGTAGCTCCTCTTCAGTCCAATACACTGTACTTGCTGGGAACAGACGCATGTGCTATTTGCACTGTGTATGCCAAAGGGAGCGCAATAATGACGTTCCTTACCAGAAAACAACTCTTGCTCGTAGGACTAGAAACTGCATGTGATTCCACTCCATTTAGGACTGGGAAACAAACGCTAGCTCACCTTACAAGAAACACACTCTGCTTTAGAGAAAATAGCACTCTTCTACTCTACTGTGTTTCCTATGGGGTCCAAACAGTGAGCTTGCTCAGAACAAAAGAACTGTGCTTAATACACACGGACCACAACTAATTCAACTCTGCTTAGGAAACTGACAAGAACAGTAGCTCCTATTCAGTCCAATACACTGTACTTGCTGGGAAAAGACGCGAGTGCTATTTGCCTTGTGTAGGGCAATGGGAGCGCAATAGTGACTTGTCTTACCAGAAAACAACTCTTGCTCGTTGCACAAAAAACTGCATGTGACTCAACTCCATTTAGGACTGGGAAACAAATGCTAGCTCGCCTTACAAGAAACACACTCTGCTTTTGAGAAAAGAGCACTCTTCTACTCTACTGTGTTTCCTATGTGTTCCGAACAGTGAGCTTGCTCAGAACAAAAAAACTGTGCTTCCCACACACACGGCCATATCTAGTTCAACTCTGCTTAGGAAACTGACAAGAACAGTATACCCTCCACTCAAATACACTGCACATGCTGCGAACAGGCACCAGTGCTATTTGCCCTGTGTATGACAATGGGAGCGCAATAGAGACTCTTCTTACCAGAAAACAACTCTTGCTCGTAGGACCAGAAACTGCAAGTGACTCAACTCCATTTAGGACTGGGAAAGAAACGCTAGCTCGCCTTACAAGAAACACACTCTGCTTTTGAGAAAAGAGCACTCTTCAACTTTACTGTGTTTCCTATGGGGTCCGAATAGTGAGCTTGCTCAGAAAAAAAAAACTGTGCTTCCTACACACACGGCCATATCTAGTTCAAGTCTGCTTAGGAACCTGACAAGAACAGTAGATCCTCTTCAGTCCAATACACTGTACTTTCTGCGAACAGATGCCAGTGCTATTTGTCCTGTGTATGGCAATGGCAGTGCAATAGTGACTCTTCTTACCATAAAACAACTCTTGCTCGTAGTACCAGAAACTGCATGGGATTCAACTCCATTTAGGACTGCGAAACAAACGCTAGCACGCCTTACAAGAAATACACTCTGCTTTAGAGAAAAGAGCACTCTTCTACTCTACTGTGTTTCCTATGGGGTCGAAACAGTGAGCTTGCAAAGAACATAAGAACTGTGCTTCCTACAAACACGGATCATATCTAGTTCAACTCTGTTTAGGAAACTGACAAGAACAGTAGCACCTATCCAGTCCAATACACTGTACTTGCTGGGAACAGACGCGAGTGCTATTTGCACTGTCTATTGCAATGGGAGCACAATGTGACTTTCCTTACCAGAAAACAACTCTTGATCGTAGGACCTGAAACTGCATGTGATTCAACTCCATTTAGGACTAGAAAACAAACGCTAGCTCGCCTTACAAGAAACACACTCCGCTTTTGAGAAAAGAGCACTCTTCTACTCTACTGTGTTTCCTATAGGGCCAGAACAGTGACTTGCTCAGAACATAACAACTGTGCTTCCTACACACACGGGCCATATCTACTTCAACTCTGCTTAGGAAACTGACAAGAACAGTAGCTCCTTTTCAGTCCCATACACTGCACTTGCTGGGAACAGACGCGAGTGCTATTTGCACTGTGTATGCAATGAGAGGGCAATAGTGACTTTCTTTACAAGAAAACAACTCTTGCTCGTAGGACCAGAAACTGCATGTGATTCAACTTAATTTGGGACTTGGAAACAAATGCTAGCTCGCCTTACAAGAAACAAACTCTGCTTTTGAGAAAAGAGCACTCTTTTACTCTACTGTGTTTCCTATAGGGTCCGAACAGTGAGCTTGCTCAGAACATAAGAACTGTGCTTCCTACACACACGGGCCATATCTACTTCAACTCTGCTTAGGAAACTGACAAGAACAGTAGCTCCTCCCTCAGTCCCATACACTGTACTTGCTGGGAACAGACGCGAGTGCTATTTGCACTGTGTAGGGCAATGGGAGCACAATAGTGACTTTCCTTACCATAAAACAACTCTTGCTCATAGTACCAGAAACTGCATGTGATTAAACTCCATTTAGGTCTGGGAAACAAATGCTAGCTCACCTTACATGAAACACACTCTGTTTTTGAGAAAAGAGCACTCTTCTACTCTACTGTGTTTCCTATGGGGTCCAAACAGTGAGTTTGCTCAGAACAAAAGAACTGTGCTTCCTACACACACGAGCCATACCTAGTTCAACTCTGCTTAGGAAACTGACAAGAACAGTAGATCCTCTTCAGTCAAATGCACTGTACTTGCAGGGAACAGACGCGAGTGCTATTTGCACTGTGTATGGCAATTGGAGCCCAATAGTGACTTGTCTTACCAGAAAACAACTCTTGCTCGTAGGACAAAAAACTGCATGTGACTCAACTCCATTAGGACTGGGAAACAAATGCTAGCTCGACGTCCAAGAAACACACTCTGCTTTTGAGAAAAGAGCACTCTTCTACTCTACTGTGTTTCCTTTGTGTTCCGAAAAGTGAGCTTGCTCAGAACAAAAAAACTGTGCTTCCTACACACACGGCCATATCTAGTTCAAGTCTCCTTAGGAACCTGACAAGAACAGTAGATCCTCTTCAGTCCAATACAGTGTACTTGCTGGGAACAGACGCCAATGCAATTTGTTCTGTGTATGGCAATGGCAGCACAATTGTGACTCTTCTTACCAGAAAAACTCTTGCTCGTGGACCAGAAACTGCATGTGATTCAACTCCATTTAGGACTGGGAAACAAACTCTAGCTCGCTTTACAACAAACACACTCTGCTTTTGAGAAAAGAGCACTCTTCTACTCTACTGTGTTTCCTATAGGGCCAGAACAGTGAGCTTGCTCAGAAAAAAAGAACTGTGCTTTCTACACACACGGGCCATATGTAGTTCAACTCTGCTTAGGAAACTGAGAAGAACAGTAGCTCCTCTTCTTTCCAATACACTGTACTTGCTGGGAAGAGATGGGAGGGCTATTTGCACTGTGTATGGCAATGGGAGCACAATAGTGACTTTCCTTACCAGAAAACAACTCTTGCTCGTGGGAAAACAAACTGCATGTGATTCCACTCCATTTAGGAATGGGAAAAAAACGCTAGCTCGCCTTAAAAAAAACACACTCTGCTTTTGAGAAAAAAGCACTCTTCTACTCTACTGTGTTTCCTATGGGGTCCAAACAGTGAGCTTGCTCAGAACAAAAAAACTGTGCTTCCTACACACACGGCCATATCTAGTTCAAGTCTGCTTAGGAACCTGACAAGAACAATAGATCCTCTTCAGCCCAATATACTGTACTTGCTGCGAACAGACGACAGTGCTATTTGTCCTGTGTATGCCAATGGCAGCGCAATAGTGACTCTTTTTACCAGAAAACAACTCTTGCTAGTAGTACCAGAAACTGCATGGGATTCAACTCCATTTAGGACTGCGAAACAAACGCTAGCTTGCCTTACAAGTAACACACTCTGCTTTAGAGAAAAGAGCACTCTTCTGCTCTACTGTGTTTCCTATGGGATCCAAACAGTGAGCTTGCAAAGAACAAAAGAACTGTGCTTCCTACAAACACGGATCATATCTAGTTCAACTCTGCTTAGGAAACTGACAAGAACAGTAGCACCTATCCAGTCCAATACACTGTACTTGCTGGGAACAGACACGAGTGCTATTTGCACTGTGTATGGCAATGGGAGCGCAATGTGTCTTTACATACCAGAAAAGAACTCTTGTTCATAGGACCTGAAACTGCATGTGATTCAACTCCATTTAGGACTAAGAAACAAACGCTAGCTTGCCTTACAAGAAACACACTTTGCTTTTGAGAAAAGAGCACTCTTCTACTCTACTGTGTTTCCTATAGGGCCAGAACAGTGAACTTGCTCAGAACATAAGAACTGTGCTTCCTCCACACACGGGCCATATCTACTTCAACTCTGCTTAGGAAACTGACAAGAAAAGTAGCTCCTCTTCAGTCCGATACACTGTACTCGCTGGGAACAGACGCGAGTGCTATTTGCACTGTGTATGGCAATGGGAGCACAATAGTGACTTTCCTTACCAGAAAACAACTCTTGCTCATAGGACCAGAAACTGCATGTGATTCAACTACATTTAGGACTGGGAAACAAACGCTAGCTCGCCTTACAAGAAACACACTCTGCTTTTGAGAAAAGCACACTCTTCTACTCCTCTGTGTTTCCTATAGGGTCCGAACAGTGAGCTTGCTCAGAACAAAAGAACTGTGCTTCCTACACACACGGCCATATCTAGTTCAATTCTGCTTAGGAACCTGAAAGAACAGTAGATCCTCTTCAGTCCAATACACTGTACTTGCTGGGAACAGACGCCAGTGCTCTTTGTCCTGTATATGGCAATTGGAGCACAATAGTGACTCTTCTTACCATAAAACAACTCTTGCTCGTAGGACCAGAAACTGCATGTGATTCAACTCCATTTAGGACTGGGAAACAAACGATAGCTCGCCTTACAAGAAACACACTCTGCTTTAGAGAAAAGAGCACTCTTCTACTCTACTGTGTTTCCTATAGGGCCAGAATAGTGAGCTTGCTCAGAAAAAAAAACTGTGCTTCCTACACACACGGGCCATATCTAGTTCAACTCTGCTTAGGAAACTGACAAGAACAGTAGCTCCTCTTCAGTCCGATACACTGTACTTGCTGGGAACAGACGCCAGTGCTATTTGCACTGTGGATGGCAATGGGAGCACAATAGTGACTTTCCTTACCAGAAAACAGCTCTTGCTCGTAGGACCAGAAACTGCATATGATTCAACTTCATTTAGGACTGAGAAACAAATGCTAGCTCGCCTTATATGAAACACACTCTGCTTTTGAGAAAAGAGCACTCTTCTACTCTACTGTGTTTCTTATGGGGTCCAAACAGTGAGCTTGCTCAGAACCAAAGAACTGTGCTTCCTACACACACGGATCATATCTAGTTCAACTCTGCTTAGTAAACTTACAAGAACAGTAGCTCCTATTCAGTCCAATACAATGTACTTGCGGGGAACAGAAGTGAGTGCTATTTGCACTGTGTATGGTAATTGGAGCCCAATATTTACTTGTCTTACCAGAAAACAACTGTTGCTCATAGGACAAAAAACTGCATGTGACTCAACTCCATTTAGGACTGGGAAACAAACGCTAGCTCGACTTTTAAGAAACACACTCTGCTTTTGAGAAAAGAGCACTCTTCTACTCTACTGTGTTTCCTATGTGTTCCGAAAAGTGAGCTTGGTCAGAACAAAACATCTGTGCTTCCTACACACACGGCCATATCTAGTTCAAGTCTGCTTAGGAACCTGACAAGAACAGTAGATCCTCTTCAGTCCAATACACTGTACTTGCTGGGAACAGACGCCAGTGCTATTTGTCCTGTGTATGGCAATGGCAGCGCAATAGTGACTCTTCTTACCAGAAAACAACTCTTGCTCGTAGGACTAGAAACTGCATGTGATTCAACTCTATTTATTACTGGGAAACAAACGCTAGCTCGCCTTACAAGAAACACACTCTGCTTTAGAGAAAAGAGCACTCTTGTACTCTACTGTGTTTCCTATAGGGCCAGAACAGTGAGCTTGCTCAGAACAAAAGAGCTGTGCTTCCTACACACGGGCCATAACCAGTTCCACTCTGCTTAGGAAACTGACACGAACAGTAGCTCCTCTTCAGTCCGATACAATGTACTTGCTGGGAACAGACGCGAGTGCTATTTGCACTGTATATGGCAATGGGAGCGCAATAGTGACTTTCCTTACCAGAAAACAACTCTTGCTCGTAGGACCAGAAACTGTATGTGATTGAACTCCATTTAGACTGGGAAACAAATGCTAGCTCGCCTTACATGAAACACACTCTGCTTTTGAGAAAAGAGCACTCTTCTACTCTACTGTGCTTCCTATGGGGTCTGAACAGTGAGCTTGCTCAGAACAAAAGAACTGTGCTTCCTACACACATGGGCCATATCTAGTTCACCTCTGCTTAGGAAACTTACAAGAACAGTAGATCCTCTTCATTCCAATACACTGTACTTGCAGGGAACAGACGCGAGTGCTATTTGCACTGTGTATGGCAATTGGAGCCCAAAAGTGACTTGTCTTACCAGAAAACAACTCTTGCTCGTAGGACAAAAAACTGCATGTGACTCAACTCCATTTAGGACTGGGAAACAAATGCTAGCTCGACGTCCAAGAAACACACTCTGCTTTTGAGAAAAGAGCACTCTTCTAGTCTACTGTGTTTCCTATGTGTTCCGAAAAGTGAGCTTGCTCAGAACAAAAAAACTGTGCTTCCTACACACACGGCCATATCTAATTCAAGTCTGCTTAGGAACCTGACAAGAACAGTAGATCCTCTTCAGTCCAATAGAGTGTACTTGCTGGGAACAGACGCCAGTGCTATTTGTCCTGTGTATGGCAATGGCAGCGCAATAGTGACTCTTCTTACCAGAAAACAACTCTTGCTCGTGGACCATAAACTGCATGTGATTCAACTCCATTTAGGACTGGGAAACAAACGCTAGCTCGCCTTACAAGAAACACACTCTGCTTTAGAGAAAAAAGCACTCTTCTACTCTACTGTGTTTCTTATAGGGCCAGAACAGTGAGCTTGCTCAGAACAAAAGAACTGTGCTTCCTACACACGGGCCATATCTAGCTCAACTCTGCTTAGGAAACTGAGAAGAACAGTAGCTCCTATTCAGTCCAATACACTGTACTTGCTGGGAACAGACGCATGTGCTATTTGCACTGTGTATGGCAATGGGAGCTCAATAGTGACTTTCCTTACCAAAAAACAACTCTTGCTCGTAGGACCAGAACCTGAATGTGATTCAACTCCATATGGGACTTGGAAACAAACGCTAGCTCGCCTTACAAGAAACACAATCTGCTTTTGAGAAAAGAGCACTCTTCTACTCTACTGTGTTTCCTATAGGGCCAGAACAGTGAGCTTGCTCAGAACAAAAGAACCGTGCTTCCTACACACACGGCCATATCTAGTTCAACTCTGCTTAGGAACCTGACAAGAACAGTAGCTCCTCTTCAGTCCGATACACTGTACTTCCTGGGAACAGACGGGACTGCTATTTGCACTGTGTATGGCTATTGGAGCACAATAGTGACTCGTCTTACCAGAAAACAACTCTTGCTCGTAGGACAAAAAACTGCATGTGACTCAACTCCATTTAGGACTGGGAAACAAACGCTAGCTCGCCTTCCAAGAAACACACTCTGCTTTTGAGAAAAGAGCACTCTTCTACTCTACTGTGTTTCCTATGGGTTCCGAACAGTGAGCTTGCCCAGAACAAAAAAACTGTGCTTCCTACACACACGGCCATATCTAGTTCAAGTCTGCTTAGGAACCTGACAAGAACAATAGATCCTCTTCCATCCAATACACTGTACTTGCTGGGAAAAGATGCCAGTGCTATTTGTCCTGTGTATGGCAATGGCAGCGCAATAGTGACTCTTCTTACCAGAAAACAACTCTTGCTCGTAGGACCAGAAACTGCATGTGATTCAACTCCATTTAGGACTGGGAAACAAACGCTAGCTCGCCCTACAAGAAACACACTCTGCTTTTGAGGAAAGAGCACTCTTCTACTCTACTGTGTTTCCTATGGGGTCCAAACAGTGAGCTTGCTCAGAACAAAAGAACTGTGCTTCCTACACACGCGGGACATATCTCGTTCACCTCTGCTTAGGAAACTGACAAGAACAGTAGCTCCTCTTCAGTCCGATACACTGTACTTGCTTTGAACAGACGTGAGTGCTATTTGCACTGTGTATGGCAATGGGAGCGCAATAGTGACTTTCCTTACCAGAAAACAACTCTTGGTCGTAGGACCAGAAACTGCATGTGATTCAACTCCATTTAGGACTGGGAAACAAACGCTAGCTCGCCATACAAGAAACACAATCTGCTTTTGAGAAAAGAGCACTCTTCTACTCTACTGTGTTTCCTATTGGGCCAGAACAGTGAGCTTGCTCAGAACAAAAGAACTGTGCTTCCTACACACACGGCCATATCTAGTTCAAATCTGCTGAGAAAACTGACAAGAACAGTAGCTCCTAATCAGTCCAATACACTGTACTTGAAGGGAACAGACGCGAGTACTATTTGCACTGTGTATGGCATTTGGAGCGCAATAGTGACTCTTCTTACCAGAAAACAACTCTTGCTCGTAGGACCAAAAACTGCATGTGACTCAACTCCATTTAGGACTGGGAAACAAACGAGAGCTCACGTTACAAGAAAAACACTCTGCTTTAGAGAAAAGAGCACTCTTCTACTCTACTGTGTTTCCTATGGTTTCCAAACAGTGAGCTTGCTCAGAACAACATAACTGTGCTTCCTACACACACGGGCCATATCTCGTTCAACTCTTCTTAGGAAACTGACAAGAACAGTAGCTCCTATTCAGTCCAATACACTGTACTTGCTGGGAACAGAAGCGAGTGCTATTTGCACTGTGTATTGCAATTGGAACACAATAGTGACTCGTCTTACCAGAAAACAACTCTTGATCGTAGGACAAAAAACTGCATGTGACTCAACTCCATTTAGTACTGGGAAACAAACACTAGCTCGCCTTCCAAGAAACACACTCTGCTTTTGAGAAAAGAGCACTCTTCTACTCTACTGTGTTTCCTATGAGGTCCGAACAGTGAGCTTGCTCAGAACAAAAAAACCGTGCTTCCTACACACACCACCATACCTAGGTCAATTCCGCTTAGGAACCTGACAAGAACAGTAGATCCTCTTCAGTCCAATACACTGTACTGCTGGGAACAGACAACAGTGCTATTTGTCCTGTGTATGGCAATGGCAGCGCAATAGTGACTCTTCTTACCAGAAAACAACTCTTGCTCGTAGGACCAGAAACTGCATGTGATTCCACTCCATTTAGGACTGGGAAACAAACGGTAGCTCAACTTCCAAGATACACACTTTGCTTTTGAGAAAAGAGCACTCTTCTACTCTACTGTGTTTCCTATGGGGTCTAAACCGTGAGCTTGCTCAGAACAAAACAACTGTGCTTCCTACACACACGGACCATATCTAGTTCAACTCTGCTTAGGAACCTGACAAGAACAGTAGATCCTCTTCAGTCCAATACACTGTACTTGCTCGGAATAGACGCAAGTGCTATTTGCACTGCGTATGGCAATTGGAGCACAATAGTGACTCGTCTTACCAGAAAACAACTCTTGCTCGTAGGACAAAAAACTGCATGTGACTCAACTCCATTTAAGACTGGGAAACAAACGCTAGCTTGCCTTCCAAAAACACACTCTGCTTTTGAGAAAAGAGCACTCCTCTACTCTACTGTGTTTCCTATGTGTTCTGAACAGTGAGCTTGCTCAGAACAAAAAAGCTGTGCTTCCTACACACACGGCCATATCTAGTTCAAGTCTGCTTAGGAAACTGACAAGAACAGTAGCTCCTATTCAGTCTGATATACTGTACTTGCTGGGAACAGACGCGAGTGCTATTTGCACTGTATATGGCATTTGGAGCGCAACAGTGACTCTTCTTACCAGAAAACAACTCTTGCTCGAAGGACATAAAACTGCATGTGACTCAACTCCATTTAGGACTGGGAAACAAACGCGAGCTCGCCTTACAAGAAACACACTCTGCTTTTGAGAAAAGTGCACTCTTCTACTCCACTGTGTTTCCTATAGGGCCGGAACAGTGATCTTGCTCAGAACAAAAGAACTGTGCTTCCTACACACACGGCCATATCTAGTCAACTGCGCTTAGGAACCTGACAAGAACAGTAGATCCTCTTCAGTCCAATACACTGTACATGCTGGGAACAGACACGTGTGCTATTTGCCCTGTGTATGACAATGGGAGCACAATAGTGACTCTTCTTACCAGAAAACAACTCTTGTTCATAGGACCAGAAACTGCATGTGATTACACTCCATTTCAGACTGGGAAACAAACGCTAGCTCGCCTTACAAGAAACACTATCTGCTTTAGAGAAAAGAGCACTCTTCTACTCTACTGTGTTTCCTATAGGGCCAGAACAGTGAGCTTGCTCAGAAGAAAAGAACTGTGCTTCCTACACTCGGGCCATATCTAGTTCATCTCTCCTTAGGAAACTGACAAGAACAGTAGCTCCTCTTCAGTCCAATACACTGTACTTGCTCGGAACAGACACGAGTGCTATTTGCCCTGTGAATGACAATGAGAGCACAATAGTGACTCTTCTTACCAGAAAACAACTCTTGCTCGTAGGACCAGAAACTGCATGTGATTCAACTCCACTTAGGACTGGGAAACAAACACTAACTCGCCTTACAAGAAACACACTCTGATTTAGAGAAAAAAGCACTCTTCTACTCTATTGTGTTTCCTAAGAGGTCCGAACAGTGAACTTGCTCAGAACAAAAGAACTGTGCTTCCTACACACTCGGCCATATCTAGTTCAATTCTGCTTAGGAACCTGACAAGAACAGTAGATCCTCTTCAGTCCAATACACTATACTGCTGGGAAAAGACAACAGTGCTATTAGTCCTGTGTATGGCAATGGCAGCGCAATAGTGACTCTTCTTACCATAAAACAACTCTTGCTCGTAGGACCAGAAACTGCATGTGATTACACTCCATTTAGGACTGGGAAACAAACGCTAGCTCGCCTTACAAGAAACACACTCTGCTTTAGAGAAAAGAGCACTCTTCTACTCTACTGTGTTTCCTATAGGGCCAGAACAGTGAGCTTGCTCAGAAGAAAAAAACTGTGCTTCCTACACTTGGGCCATATCTAGTTCAACTCTGCTTAGGAAACTGACAAGAACAGTAACTCCTCTTCTGTCCAATACACTGTACTTGCTCTGAACAGACGCGAGTGCTATTTGCACTGTGTATGGCAATTGGAGCACAATAGTGACTCGTCTTACCAGAAAACAACTCTTGCTCGTAGGACAAAATACTGCATGTGACTCAACTCCATTTAGGACTGGGAAACAAACGCTAGCTCGACTTCCAAAAACACACTCTGCTTTTGAGAAAAGAGCACTCTTCTACTCTCCTGTGTTTCCTATGTGTTCCGAACAGTGAGCTTGCTCAGAAAAAAAGAACTGTGCTTCCTACACACAAGGCCATATCTAGATCAAGTCTGCTTAGGAAACTGACAAGAACAGTAGCTCCTATTCAGTCCGATACACTGTACTTGCTGGGAACAGACGCGAGTGCTATTTGCACTGTATATGGCATTTGGAGCGCAACAGTGACTCTTCTTACCAGAAAACAACTCTTGCTCATAGGACCAAAAACTGCATGTGACTCAACTCCATTTAGGACTGGGAAACAAACGCGAGCTCGCCTTACAAGAAACACAGTCTGCTTTTAAGAAAAGAGCACTCTTCTACTCTACTGTGTTTCCTATAGGGCCAGAACAGTGAGCTTGCTCAGAACATAAGAACTGTGCTTCTAACACACACAGGCCATATCTAGTTCAACTCTGCTTAGGAAAGTGACAAGAACAGTAGCTCCTCTTCAGTCTGATACACTGTACTTGCTGGGAACAGACGCATGTGCTATTTGCACTGTGTATGGCAATGGGAGCGCAATAGTGACTTTCCTTACCAGAAAACAACTCTTGCTTATAGGACCAGAAACTGCATGTGATTCAACTCCATTTAGGACTGGGAAACAAACGCTAGCTCACCTTACATGAAACACACTCTGCTTTTGAAAAAAGAGCACTCTTCTACTCTACTGTGTTTCCTATGTGTTCCGAACAGTCAGCTTGATCAGAACAAAAAAACTGTACTTCCTACTCACACGGACATATCTAGTTCAAGTCTGCTTAGGAACCTGACAAGAACAGTAGATCCTCTTCGGTCCAATACACTGTACTTGCTGGGAACAGACGCCAGTGGAATTTGTCCTGTGTATGGCAATGGCAGCGCAATAGTGACTCTTCTTACCATAAAACAACTCTTGCTCGTAGGACCAAAAACTGCCTGTGACAGCTCCATTTAGGACTGGTAAACAAAGGCGAGCTCGCCTTACAAGAAACACACTCTGCTTTAGAGAAAAGAGCAGTCTTCTACTCTACTGTGTTCCCTATGGGGTCCAAACAGTGAGCTTGCTCAGAACAAAAGAACTGTGCTTCCTACACGGGAAATATCTAGCTCAACTCTGCTTAGGAAACTGACAAGAACAGTAGCTCCTATTCAGTCCAATACACTATACTTGCTGGGAACAGATGCGAGAGCTATTTGCACTGTGTATGGCATTTGGAGCGCTATAGTGACTCTTCTAACCAGAAAACAACTCTTGATCGTAGGACCAAAAACTGCCTGTGACTCAACTCCATTTAGGACTGGGAAACAAACGCGAGCTCGCCTTACAAGAAACACACTCTGCTTTAGAGAAAAGAGCACTCTTCTACTCTACTGTGTTTCCTATATCGTCCGAACAGTGAGCTTGCTCAGAACAAAAAAACTGTGCTTCCTACACACACGGCCATATCTAGTTCAAATCTGCTTAGGAACCTGACAAGAACAGTAGATCCTCTTCCGTCCAATACACTGTACTTGCTGGGAAAAGACGCCAGTGCTATTTGTCCTGTGTATGGCAATGGCAGCGCAATAGTGACTCTTCTTACCAGAAAACAACTCTTGTTTGTAGGACCAGAAACTGCATGTGATTCAAGTCCATATTGGACTGGGAAACAAACGCTAGCTCGCCTTACAAGAAACACACTCTGCTTTTGAGAAAAGAGCACTCTTCTACTATACTATGTTTCCTATAGGGCCAGAACAGTGAGCTTGCTCAGAACAAAAGAACTGTGCTTCCTACACACGGGCCATATCTAGTTCAACTCTGCTTAGGTACCTGACAAGAACAGTAGATCCTCTTCAATCCAATACACTGTGCATGCTGGGAACAGACGCGAGTGCTCTTTGCCCTGTGTATGACAATGGGAGCACAATAGTGACTCTTCTTAGCAGAAAACAGCTCTTGCTCGTAGGACCAGAAACTGCATGTGATGCAACTCCATTTAGGACTGGGAAACAAATGCTAGCTCGCCTTACAAGAAACACACTCTGATTTAGAGAAAAAAGCACTCTTCTACTCTATTGTGTTTCCTAAGAGGTTCGAACAGTGAACTTGCTCAAACCAAAAGAACTCTGCTTCCTACACACACGGCCATATCTAGTTCAATTCTGCTTAGGAACCTGACAAGAACAGTAGCTCCTCTTCAGTCCAATACACTGTACTTGCTGGGAACAGACTCCAGTGCTATTTGTCCTGTGTATGGCAATGGCAGCGCAATATTTACTATTCTTACCATAAAACAACTCTTGACAATAGGACCAGAAACTGCATGGGATTCAACTCCATTTAGGACTGGGAAACAAACGCTAGCTCGCCTTACAAGAAACACACTCTGCTTTTGATAAAAGAGCACTCTTCTACTCTACTGTGTTTCCTATGTGGTCCAAACAGTTAGCTTGCTCAGAACAAAAGAAATGTGCTTCCTATACACACCGACCATATCTAGTTCAACTCTGCTTAGGAAACTGACAAGAACAGTAGCTGCTATTTAGTCCAATAGACTGTACTTGCTGGGAACAGACGCGAGTGCTATTTGCACTGTGTATGGCAATGGGAGCACAATAGTAACTTTCCTTACCAGAAAACAACTCTTGCTCATAGGACCGGAAACTGCCTGTGATTGAACTTCAATTAGGGCTATTAAACAAACGCTAGCTCGCCTTACAAGAAACACACTCGACTTTAGAGAAAAGAGCACTCTTCTACTCTACTGTGTTTCCTATGAGGTCCGAACAGTGAGCTTGCTCAGAACAAAAGAACTGTGCTTCCTACACACACGGCCATATCTAGTTCAATTATGCTTAGGAACCTGACAAGAACAGTAGATCCTCTTCAGTCCAATACACTGTACTTGCTGGGAACAGACGCCAGTGGAATTTGTCCTGTGTATGGCAATGGCAGCGCAATAGTGACTCTTCTTACCATAAAACAACTCTTGCTCGTAGGACCAAAAAACTGCCTGTGACAGCTCCATTTAGGACTGGTAAACAAAGGCGAGCTCGCCTTACAAGAAACACACTCTGCTTTAGAGAAAAGAGCACTCTTCTACTCTACTGTGTTCCCTATGGGGTCCAAACAGTGAGCTTGCTCAGAACAAAAAAACTGTGCTTCCTACAAACATGGCCATATCTAGTTCAAGTCTGATTAGGAACCTGACAAGAACAGTAGATCCTCTTCCGTCCAATGCACTGTACTTGCTGGGAAGAGACGCCAGTGCTATTTGTCCTGTGTATGGCAATGGCAGCACAATAGTGACTCTTCTTACCAGAAAACAACTCTTGCTTGTAGGACAAGAAACTGCATGTGATTCAACTCCATTTAGGACTGGGAAACAAACGCTAGTTCGCCTTACAAGAAACACACTCTGCTTTAGAGAAAAGAGCACTCTTCTACTCTACTGTGTTTCCTATGGGGTCCAAACAGTTAGCTTGCTCAGAACAAAAGAACTGTGCTTCCTACACACGCGGGACATATCTCGTTCAACTCTGTTTAGGAAACTGACAGAAACAGTAGCTCCTGTTCAGTCCGATACACTGTACTTGCTGGGAACAGACGCGAGTGCAATTTGCACTGTTTATGGCAATGGGAGCGCAATAGTGACTTTCCTTACCAAAAAACAACTCTTGCTCGTAGGACCAGAAACTGCATGTGATTCAAATCCATATAGAACTGGGAAACAAACGCTAGCTCGCCTTACAAGAAATACACTCTGCTTTTGAGAAAAGAGCACTCTTCTACTCTACTAAGTTTCCTATAGGACCAGAACAATGAGCTTGCTCAGAACAAAAGAACTGTGCTTTATACACACACGGCCATATCTAGTTAACTCTGCTTAGGAAACTGACAAGAACAGTAGATCCTCTTCAGTCCAATACACTGTACATGCTGGGAACAGACGCGTGTGCTATTTGCCCTGTGTATGACAATGGGAGCACAATAGTTACTCTTCTTACCAGAACACAACTCTTGCTCATAGGACCAGAAAGTTCATGTGATTCAACTCCATTTAGGACTGTGAAACAAACACTAACTTGCCTTACAAGAAACACACTCTGAGTTAGAGAAAAAAGCACTCTTCTACTCTATTGTGTTTCCTAAGAGGTCCGAACAGTAAACTTGCTCAGAACAAAAGAACTGTGCTTCCTACACACACGGCCATATCCAGTTCAATTCTGCTTAGGAACCTGACAAGAACAGTAGATCCTCTTCTGTCCAATACACTGTACTTGCTGGGAAGAGACTCCAGTACTATTTGTCCTGTGTATGGCAATGGCAGCGCAATATTGACTCTTCTTACCAGAAAACAACTCTTGCTCATAGGACCGGAAACTGCCTGTGATTGAACTCCATTTAGGACTAGGAAACAAACGCTAGCTCGCCTTACAAGAAACACACTCTGCTTTTGAGAAAAGAGCACTCTTCTACACTACTGTGTTTCCTATGAGGTCCGAACAGTGAGCTTGCTGAGAACAAAAAATCCAGCTTCCTACACACACCGCCACACCTAGTTCAATTCTGCTTAGGAACCTGACAAGAACAGTAGATCCTCTTCAGTCCGATATGCTGTACTTCCTGGGATCAGAAACGAGTGCTATTTGCACTGTGTATGGCAATGGGAGCGCAATAGAGACTTTCCTTACCAGAAAACAACTCTTGCTCGTAGGACCAGAAACTGCATGTGATTCAACTCAATTTAGGACTGGGAAACAAATGCTAGCTTGCCTTACATGAAACACACTCTGCATTTGAGAAAAGAGCACTCTTCTACTCTACTGTCTTTCCTATGGGGTCCGAACAGTGAGCTTGCTCAGAACAAAAAAACTGTGCTTCCTACACACGCGGGACATATCACTTCAATTCTGCTTATAAAACTGACAAGAACAGTAGATCCTCTTCAGTCCAATACACTCTACTTCCTGGAAACAGACGCCAGTGCTATTTGTCCTGTGTATGGCAATGACAGCGCAATACTGACTCTTCTTACCAGAAACAACTCTTGCTCCTAGGACCAGAAACTGCATGGGATTCAACTCCATTTAGGACTGGGAAACAAACACTAGCTGGCCTTACAAGAAACACACTCTGCTTTTGAGAAAAGAGCCCTCTTCAACTCTAAAGTGTTTCCTGTAGGGCCAGAACAGTGAGCTTGCTCAGAACAAAAGAACTGTGCTTCCAACACACACGGCCATATCTAGTTCAATTCTGATTAGGCACCTGACAAGAACAGTAAATCCTCTTCAGTCCAATACACTGTACTTCCTGGCAACAGACGCCAGTGCTATTTGTCCTGTGTATGGCAATGGCAGCACAATAGTGACTCTTCTTACCAGAAAACAACTCTTGCTCGTAGGACAAAAAACTGCATGTGATTCAACTCCATTTAGGACTGGGAAACAAACTCTAGCTCGCCTTACAACAAACACACTCTGCTTTAGAGAAAAGAGCACTCTTCTACTCTACTGTGTTTCCTGTAGGGCCAGAACAGTGAGCTTGCTCAGAACAAAAGAACTGTGCTTCCTACACACGCGGGACATATCTCGTTCAATTCTGCTTATAAAACTGACAAGAACAGTAGATCCTCTTCAGTCCAATACACTCTACTTCCTGGAAACATACGCCAGTGCTATTTGTCCTGTGTATGGCAATGACAGCGCAATACTTACTCTTCTTACCAGAAACAACTCTTGCTCCTAGGACCAGAAACTGCATGGGATTCAACTCCATTTAGGACTGGGAAACAAACACTAGCTGGCCTTACAAGAAACACACTCTGCTTTTGAGAAAAGAGCCCTCTTCTACTCTAAAGTGTTTCCTGTAGGGCCAGAACTGTGAGCTTGCTCAGAACAAAAGAACTGTGCTTCCTACACACACGGGCCATATCTAGTTCAAGTCTGCTTAGGAAACTGACAAGAACAGTAGCTCCTCTTCAGTCCAATACACTGTACTTGCTGGGAACAGACGCGAGTGCTATTTGCACTGTGTATGGCAATGGGAGCACAATAGTGACTTCCTTACCAGAAAACAACTCTTGCTCGTAGGACCAGAAACTGCATGTGAATCCCCTCCATTTAGGACTGGGAAACAAACGCTGGTCGACTTACAAGAAACACACTCTGCTTTTGAGAAAAGAGCACTGTTCTACTCTACTGTGTTTCCTATAGTGCCAGAACAGTGAGCTTGCTCAGAACAAAAGAACTGTGCTTCCTACACACACGGCCATATCTAGTTCAACTCTGCTTAGGAACATGACAAGAACAGTAGATCCTGTTCAGTCCAATACACTGTACATACTGGGAACAGACGCCAGTGCTATTTGACCTGTGTATGACAAGTGGAGCACAATAGTGACTCTTCTTACCAGAAAACAACTCTTGCTCGTAGGACAGGAAACTGCATGTGATTCAACTCCATTTAGGACTGGGAAACAAACGCTAGCTGGCCTTACAAGAAACACACTCTGCTTAGAGAAAAGAGCACTCTTCTACTCTACTGTGTTTCCTATAGGGCCAGAACAGTGTGCTTGCTCAGAACAAAAGAACTGTGCTTCCTACACACACGGGCCATATCTAGTTCAACTCTGCTTAGGAAACTGACAAGAACAGTAGCTCCTATTCAGTCCAATACACTGTACTTGCTGGGAACAGACGCGAGTGCTATTTGCACTGTGTATGGCAATGGGAGCGCAATAGTGACTTTCCTTACCAGAAAACAACTCTTGCTCGTAGGACCAGAAATTGTATGTGATTCAACTCCATTTAGGACTGGGAAACAAATGCTAGCTCGCCTTACAATAAACACAATCTGCTTTAGAGAAAAGAGCACTCTTCTACTCTACTGTGTTTCCTATGGGGTCCGAACAGTGAGCTTGCTCAGAACAAAAAAACTGTGCTTCCTACACACATGGCCATATCTAGTTCAATTCTGCTTATAAATCTGACAAGAACAGTAGATCCTCTTCAGTCCAATACACTGTACTTGCTGGGAACAGACAACAGTGCTATTTGTCCTGTGTATGGCAATGGCAGCGCAATAGTGACTCTTCTTTCCAGAAAACAACTCTTGCTCTTAGGACCAGAAACTGCATGTGATTCAACTCCATTTAGGACTGGGAAACAAACACTAGCTCGCCTTACAAGAAACACACTCTGCTTTTGAGAAAAGAGCACTCTTCTACTTTACTGTGTTTCCTATGGGGTCCAAACAGTGAGCTTGCTCAGAACAAAAAACTGTGCTTCCTACACACGGACAATATCTAGTTCAACTCTGCTTAGGAAACTGACAAGAACAGTAGCTCCTCTTCATTCCGATACACTGTACTTGCTGTGAACAGACGCGAGTGCTATTTGAACTGTGTATGGCAATGGGAGCACAACAGTTACTTCCTTACCAGAAAACAACTCTTGCTCGTAGGACCAGAAACTGCATGTGATTCAACTCAATTTAGGACTGGTAAACAAACGCTAGCTCGCCTTACAAGAAACACACTCTGCTTTTGAGAAAAGAGCACTCTTCTACTCTACTGTGTTTCCTATCGGGCCAGAATAGTGAGCTTGCTGAGAACAAAAGAACTGTGCTTCCTAAACACATGGTCATATCCAGTTCAATTCTGCTTAGGAAACTGACAAGAATAGTAGATCCTCTTCAGTCCAAAACACTGTACTTGCTGGGAACAGACTCGAGTGCTATATGCCCTGTGTATGACAATGGGAGCACAATAGTGACTCTTCTTACCAGCAAACAACTCTTGCTCCTATGACCAGAAACTGCATGTGATTCAACTCCATTTAAGACTGGGAAACAAATGCTAGCTCGCCTTACAAGAAACACACTCTGCTTTTGAGAAGAGAGCACTCTTCTACTCTACTGTGTTTCCTATGGGGTCCAAACAGTGAGCTTGCTCAGAACAAAAGAACTGTGCTTCCTACACACAGGGACCATATCTAGTTCACCTCTGCTTAGGAACCTGACAAGAACAGTAGCTCCTCTTCAATCCAATACACTGTACTTGCTGGGAACAGACGCGAGTGCTATTTGCACTGTGTATGGCAATTGGAGCACAATAGTGACTCGTCTTACCAGAAATCAACTGTTGCTCGTAGGACAAAAAAACTGCATGTGACTCAACTCCATTTAGGCCTGGAAAACAAACGCGAGTACGCCTTACAAGAAACACACTCTGCTTTTGAGAAAAGAGCACTCTTCTACTCAACTGTGTTTCCATTAAGACCAAAACAGTGAGCTTGCTCAGAACAAAAGAACTGTGCTTCTTACACATACGGTCATATCTAGTTCAATTCTGCTTAGGAAATTGACAAGAATAGTAGATCCTCTTCAGTGCAATACACTGTACTTGCTGGGAACAGATGCCAGTGCTATTTGTCCTGTGTATGGCAATGGCAGCGCAATAGTGACTATTCTTACCATAAAACAACTCTTGCTTGTAGGACCAGAAACTGCATGTGATTCAACTCCATTTAGGACTGGGACACAAACCCTAGGTCGCCTTACAAGAAACACACTCTGCTTTTGAGAAAAGAGCACTCTTCTACTCTACTGTGTTTCCTATAGGGCCAGAACAGTGAGCTTGCTGATAACAAAAGAACTGTGCTTCCTACACAAACGAACCATATCTAATTCAACTATGCTTTGGAAACTGACAAGAACAGTAGCTCCTATTCAGTCCAATACAATGTACTTGCTGGGAACAGACGTGAGTGCTATTTGCACTGTGTATGGCAATTGGAGCGAAATAGTGACTCTTCTTACCAGAAAACAACTCTTGCTCGTAGTACCAAAAACTGCATGTGACTCAACTCCATTTAGGACTGGGAAACAAACGCAAGCTCGCCTTACAAGAAACACACTCTGCTTTAGAGAAAAGAGCACTCTTCTACTCTACTGTGTTTCCTATAGGGCCAGAACAGTGAGCTTGCTCAGAACAAAAGAACTGTGCTTCCTACACACAAGGACCATATCTAGTTCAACTCTGCTTAGGAAACTGAGAAGAACAGTAGCTCCTCTTCAGTCCAATACACTGTACTTGCTGGGAACAGATGCGAGTGCTATTTGCACTGTGTATGGCAATTGGAGCGCAATAGTGACTCTTCTTACCAGAAAACAACTCTTGCTCGTAGGACCAAAAACTGCATGTGACGCAACTCCATTTAGGACTGGGAAACAAACGCGAGCTCGCCTTACAAGAAACACACTCTGCTTTTGAGAAAAGAGCACTCTTCTACTCAACTGTGTTTCCTATAGGACCAAAACAGTGAGCTTGCTCAGAACAAAAGAACTGTGCTTCCTACACACACGGGCCACATCTAGTTCAACTCTGCTTAAAAAACTGACAAGAACAGTAGATCCTCTTCAGTCCAATACACTGTACTTGCTGGGAACAGATGCAAGTGCTATTTGCACTGTGTATGGCAATGAAAGTGCAATAGTGACTCTTCTTACCAGAAAAAAACTCTTGCTCGTAGGACCAAAAACTGCATGTGTCTCAACTCCATTTAGGACTGGGAAAGAAATGCTAGCTCGCCTTACAAGAAAAACTCTGTGCTTTTGACAAAAGAGCATTCTTCTACTATACTGTGTTTCCTATAGGTCCAGATGAGTGAGCTTCCTCAGAACAAAAGAAATGTGCTTCCTTCACACAGGGGCCATATCTATTCAATTCTGCTAAGGAAACTGACAAGAACAGTAGATCCTCTTCAGTCCAATACACTGTACATGCTGGGAACAGACATCAGTACTATTTGCCCTGTGTATGACAATGGGAGCACAATAGTGACTCTTCTTACCAGAAAACAACTCTTGTTCCTAGGACCAGAAAGTGCATGTGACTCAATTCCATTTAGGACTGGGAAACAAACGCTAGCTCGCCTTACAAGAAATACACTCTGCTTTTGAGAAAAGAGCACTCTTCTACTCTACTGTGTTTCCTGTAGGGTCAAAACAGTGAGCTTGCTCAGAACAAAAGAACTGAGCTTCCTACACACACGGGCCATATCTCGTTCAACTCTGCTTAGGAAACTGACAACAACAGTAGCTACTCTTCAGTCCGATACACTGTACTTGCTGGGAACAGATGCGAGTGCTATTTGCTCTGTGCATGGCAATGGGAGCACAATAGTGACTCTTCTTACCAGAAAACAACTCTTGCTCGTAGGACCAGAAACTGCATGAGATTCAACACCATTTAGGACTGGGAAACAAACACTAGCTCGCATTACAAGAAACACACTCTGCTTTTGAGAAAAGAGCCCTCTTCTACTCTAAAGTGTTTCCTATAGGGCCAGAACAGTGAGCTTGCTCAGAAAAAAAAACTGTGCTTTCTACACACACGGGCCATATCTAGTTCAACTCTGCTTAGGAAACTGACAAAAACAGTTGCTCCTCTTCAGTCCGGTACACTGTACTAGCTGGGAACACACGCGAGTGCTATTTGCACTGTGTATGTCAATGGGAGCACAATAGTGACTCGTATTACCAGAAAACAACTCTTGCTCGTAGGACCAGAATCTGCATGTGATTCAACTCCATTTAGGACTGGGAAACAAATGCTAGCTCGCCTTACATGAAACACACTCTGCTTTTGAGAAAAGAGCACTCTTCTACTCTACTGTGTTTCCTATGGGGTCCAAACAGTGAGCTTGCTCAGAACAAAAGAACTGTGCTTCCTACACACTGACCATATCTAGTTCAACTCTGCTTAGGGAACTGACAGTACAGTAGCTCCTATTCAGTCCAATACACTGTACTTCCTGGGAACAGACGCGAGTGCTATTTGTAATGTGTATGGCAATGGGAGCGCAATAGTGACTTTCCTTACTAGAAAACAACTCTTGCTCGTAGGACCAGAAACTGCATGTGATTCAACTCCATTTAGGACTAGGAAACAAACGCTAGCTCGCCTTACAAGAAATACACTCTGCTTTTGAGAAAAGAGCACTGCTGTGGGATGTATGGCAAATGTGTTGCTAATTAATCAATAAAACACTGATTGGCCGTTGGCTAGGCAAGAAGTGTAGGTGGGGCAAGGAGGAGAATAAAGCAGGGAAGTGGAAAGCTGAGAGAGAGACACTGCCAGCCGCCATCAGGACAAGGAAGATGTAAGGTACCAGTAAGCCATGAGCCATGTGGCAAAGTAAAAATTAATAGAAATCTGCTAAATATAAGAGTAAGAGCTAGACTATAACAGGCCTGATCTAATGGCCAAGCAGTTTAAATAATGTAAGAGTCTTTGTGTTTATTTTATAAGTGGGCTCTGAGACTGGCGGGACTTGTTGGTGGGAGCTGGAGAGAAATTCTCCAGCAACAAATGGCGTCCAATGTGTTGGCAAGAGTTTCCACCTAAAAACTGAGAAAAAAGATTCTAAAACGGAGCTAAAAACAGCTCCTAGTTGTCTCTTTCAAGCTAGTGGCAGCCTGCGTGTTTGAGCTACTATGGCGGGTTCCTGGCATGCATTCTTGACCTGCAGTATGGCGGGAATGAGGCCTCTGCAAGTGGCACATTAAGCTGTGTGGTGGATTTAGCCTTTGCTAGTACAAAACAAAACAAAACAAAAAAAAAGAGATTTCTGGGCTACACGCTGCTTTGATAGAAGCAGAGACCCACTATTTCTGAGAGTTGATGGCTCCCAGAGCTGGCGGAAAACGAGGCCATGTTGGGAATCTGAGGTGGGCGGAGCCAGCAGCCACAGCTGCTGCAGTTTAAAGCAATAGATTCACAATAAGACAGATTCAGATGTAATAGTTTACAATGTGTGTAAAAGATACGTAGGCTTGAAAGAGACAAAAAAGGTGATACATAGAGTTATAGAAACAAATACATAGTTTTAAAAAATAAAGTCATTAAAGAGACAGTAAAGGTAGTATAAAAAATAAGCCACGTAAAAATGGATATTACACAGAGAATCTGGATTGTGTTGTCGTTGGGACTTTTAACTGCAGAAAAACATTTGATTGTAAAAGCTGTAGAGTTATGCCAAAATGTATATTTTAAAGATACCTTGACTTCAAAATTTGGATGTAAGGATATGTTGCTTTGGAAAAGATTCTCTTTTGTTTCCACAGAAAGCCAGAGGCTATGGATTTGTTCAAGATTAAGATACATCAGGTTTGACCAGCCAAGACCCCCTGAAGGTCTCCTATGACACCATGGCCCAGATGATCCAACATCCATAATGGTTTAAAGGCATCTGGCTCAGACGATACAGCCTCATGGACTATTCCATAATTCTAAATTTTATTTTGTTTCCCCACAAGATACAGCGCCCCCTTCGAGCAGGAAGTAGTAAGAGAAGCTACGCCCAAATTGCCAAATTATATGTAATTTTACTTTGTTAAGGTTAAAACCTTCCTTTTGGAAAAAAAAAGGGGGAAGTGTTGTGGGATGTATGGCAAATGTGTTGCTAATTAATCAATAAAACACTGATTGGCCGTTGGCTAGGCAGGAAGTGTAGGCGGGGCAAGGAGGAGAATAAAGCGGGGAAGTGGAAGGCTGAGAGAGAGACACTGCCAGCCGCCATCAGGACAAGGAAGATGTAAGGTAACAGTAAGCCATGAGCCATGTGGCAAAGTAAAGATTAATAGAAATGGGCTAAATATAAGAGTAAGAGCTAGACAATAACAGGCCTGATCTAATGGCCAAGCAGTTTAAATAATGTAAGAGTCTGTGTGCTTATTTTATAAGTGGGCTCTGGGACTGGCGGGAATTGGTGGTGGGAGCTGGAGAGAAATTCTCCAGCAACAGAGCACTCTTCTACTCTACTGTGTTTCCTATGGGGTCCAAACAGTGAGCTTGCTCAGAACAAAAGAACTGTGCTTCCTACACACATGGACCATATCTAGTTCAACTCTGCTTAGGAAACTGACAAGAACAGTAGCTCCTATTCAGTCCAATACACTGTACTTGCTGGGAACAGACACGAGTGCTATTTGCACTGTGTATGGAATTTGGAGCTCAATAGTGACTCTTCTTACCAGAAAACAACTCTTGCTCGTAGGAACAAAAACTGCATGTGACGCAACTCCATTTAGGACTGGGAAACAAACGCGAGCTCGCCTTACAAGAAACACACTCTGCTTTTGAGAAAAGAGCACTCTTCTACTCAACTGTGTTTCCTATAGGACCAAAACAGTGAGCTTGCTCAGAACAAAAGAACTGTGCTTCCTACACACACGGGCCACATCTAGTTCAACTCTGCTTAAAAAACTGACAAGAACAGTAGATCCTCTTCAGTCCAATACACTGTACTTGCTGGGAACAGATGCAAGTGCTATTTGCACTGTGTATGGCAATGAAAGTGCAATAGTGACTCTTCTTACCAGAAAAAAACTCTTGCTCGTAGGACCAAAAACTGCATGTGTCTCAACTCCATTTAGGACTGGGAAAGAAATGCTAGCTCGCCTTACAAGAAAAACTCTGTGCTTTTGACAAAAGAGCACTCTTCTACTATACTGTGTTTCCTATAGGTCCAGATGAGTGAGCTTCCTCAGAAAAAAAGAAATGTGCTTCCTTCACACAGGGGCCATATCTATTCAATTCTGCTAAGGAAACTGACAAGAACAGTAGATCCTCTTCAGTCCAATACACTGTACATGCTGGGAACAGACATCAGTACTATTTGCCCTGTGTATGACAATGGGAGCACAATAGTGACTCTTCTTACCAGAAAACAACTCTTGTTCCTAGGACCAGAAACTGCATGTGACTCAACTCCATTTAGGACTGGGAAACAAACGCTAGCTCGCCTTATAAGAAATACACTCTGCTTTTGAGAAAAGAGCACTCTTCTACTCTACTGTGTTTCCTGTAGGGCCAGAACAGTGAGCTTGCTCAGAATAAAAGAACTGTGCTTCCTACACACACGGCCATATCTAGTTCAATTCTGTTTAGGAACCTGACAAGAACAGTAGATCCCCTTCAGTCCAATACACTGTACTTGCTGGGAACAGACGCCAGTGCTATTTGTCCTGTGTATGGCAATGGCAGCGCAATAGTGACTATTCTTACCATAAAACAACTATTGCTCGTAGGACAAGAAACTGCATGTGATTCAACTCCATTTAGGACTGGGAAACAAATGCTAGCTCGCCTTACAAGAAACACACTCTGCTTTTGAGAAAAGAGCACTCTTCTACTCTATTGTGTTTCCTACGGGGTCCAAACAGTGAGCTTGCTCAGAACAGAAAACTGTGCTTCCTACACACGGACCATATCTAGTTCAACTCTGCTTAGGAAACCTACAAGAACAGTAGCTCCTCTTCAGTCCGATACACTGTACTTGTTGGGAACAGACGCGAGTGCTATTTGCACTGTGTATGGCAATGGGAGCGCAATAGTGACTTTCCTTACCAGAAAACAGCTCTTGCTCGTAGGACCAGAAACTGCATGTGATTCAACTCCACTTAGGACTGGGAAACAAACACTAGTTCGCCTTACAAGAAACACACCCTGCTTTTGAGAAAAGAGCACTCTTCTACTCTACTGTGTTTCCTATGGGGTCAAAACAGTGAGCTTCCTCAGAACAAAAGAACTGAGCTTCCTACACACACGGGCCATATCTCGTTCAACTCTGCTTAGGAAACTGACAACAACAGTAGCTACTCTTCAGTCCGATACACTGTACTTGCTGGGAACAGACGCGAGTGCTATTTGCTCTGTGCATGGCAATGGGAGCACAATAGTGACTCTTCTTACCAGAAAACAACTCTTGCTCGTAGGACCAGAAACTGCATGAGATTCAACACCATTTAGGACTGGGAAACAAACGCTAGCTCGCATTACAAGAAACACACTCTGCTTTTGAGAAAAGAGCCCTCTTATACTCTAAAGTGTTTCCTATAGGGCCAGAACAGTGAGCTTGCTCAGAAAAAAAAACTGTGCTTCCTACACACACGGGCCATATCTAGTTCAACTCTGCTTAGGAAACTGACAAAAACAGTTGCTCCTCTTCAGTCCGGTACACTGTACTAGCTGGGAACACACGCGAGTGCTATTTGCACTGTGTATGGCAATGGGAGCGCAATAGTGACTTTCCTTACCAGAAAACAACTCTTGCTCGTAGGACCAGAAACTGCATGTGATTCAACTCCATTTAGGACTGGGAAACAAATGCTAGCTCGCCTTACATGAAACACACTCTGCTTTTGAGAAAGGAGCACTCTTCTACTCTACTGTGTTTCCTATGGGGTCCAAACAGTGAGCTTGCTCAGTACAAAAGAACTGTGCTTCCTACACACTGACCATATCTAGTTCAACTCTGCTTAGGGAACTGACAGTACAGTAGCTCCTATTCAGTCCAATACACTGTACTTCCTGGGAACAGACGCGAGTGCTATTTGTAATGTGTATGGCAATGGGAGCGCAATAGTGACTTTCCTTACCAGAAAACAACTCTTGCTCGTAGGACCAGAAACTGCATGTGATTCCACTCCATTTAGGACTAGGAAACAAACGCTAGCTCGCCTTACAAGAAATACACTCTGCTTTTGAGAAAAGAGCACTGCTGTGGGATGTATGGCAAATGTGTTGCTAATTAATCAATAAAACACTGATTGGCCGTTGGCTAGGCAAGAAGTGTAGGTGGGGAAAGGAGGAGAATAAAGCAGGGAAGCGGAAGGCTGAGAGAGAGACACTGCCAGCCGCCATCAGGACAAGGAAGATGTAAGGTACCAGTAAGCCATGAGCCATGTGGCAAAGTAAAAATTAATAGAAATCTGCTAAATATAAGAGTAAGAGCTAGACTATAACAGGCCTGATCTAATGGCCAAGCAGTTTAAATAATGTAAGAGTCTTTGTGTTTATTTTATAAGTGGGCTCTGAGACTGGCGGGACTTGGTGGTGGGAGCTGGAGAGAAATTCTCCAGCAACAAATGGCGTCCAATGTGTTGGCAAGAGTTTCCACCTAAAAACTGAGAAAAAAGATTCTAAAACGGAGCTAAAAACAGCTCCTAGTTGTCTCTTTCAAGCTAGTGGCAGCCTGCGTGTTTGAGCTACTATGGCGGGTTCCTGGCGTGCATGCTTGACCTGCAGTATGGCGGGAATGAGGCCTCTGCAAGTGGCACATTAAGCTGTGTGGTGGATTTAGCCTTTGCTAGTACAAAACAAAACAAAACAAAAAAAAAGAGATTTCTGGGCTACACGCTGCTTTGATAGAAGCAGAGACCCACTATTTCTGAGAGTTGATGGCTCCCAGAGCTGGCAGAAAACGTAGCCATGTTGGGAAGCCGAGGTGGGCGGAGCCAGCAGCCACAGCTGCTGCAGTTTAAAGCAATAGATTCACAATAAGACAGATTCAGATGTAATAGTTTACAATGTGTGTAAAAGATACGTAGGCTTGAAAGAGACAAAAAAGGTGATATATAGAGTTATAGAAACAAATACATAGTTTTAAAAAATAAAGTCATTAAAGAGACAGTAAAGGTAGTATAAAAAATAAGCCACGTAAAAATGGATATTACACAGAGAATCTGGATTGTGTTGTCGTTGGGACTTTTAACTGCAGAAAAACATTTGATTGTAAAAGCTGTAGAGTTATGCCAAAATGTATATTTTAAAGATACCTTGACTTCAAAATTTGGATGTAAGGATATGTTGCTTTGGAAAAGAGTCTCTTTTGTTTCCACAGAAAGCCAGAGGCTATGGATTTGTTCAAGATTAAGATACATCAGGTTTGACCAGCCAAGACCCCCTGAAGGTCTCCTATTACACCATGGCCCAGATGATCCAACATCCATAATGGTTTAAAGGCATCTGGCTCAGACGATACAGCCTCATGGACTATTCCATAATTCTAAATTTTATTTTGTTTCCCCACAAGATACAGCGCCCCCTTCGAGCAGGAAGTAGTAAGAGAAGCTACGCCCAAATTGCCAAATTATATGTAATTTTACTTTGTTAAGGTTAAAACCTTCCTTTTGGAAAAAAAAAAGGGGGAAGTGCTGTGGGATGTATGGCAAATGTGTTGCTAATTAATCAATAAAACACTGATTGGCCGTTGGCTAGGCAGGAAGTGTAGGCGGGGCAAGGAGGAGAATAAAGCAGGGAAGTGGAAGGCTGAGAGAGAGACACTGCCAGCCGCCATCAGGACAAGGAAGATGTAAGGTAAGAGTAAGCCATGAGCCATGTGGCAAAGTAAAGATTAATAGAAATGGGCTAAATATAAGAGTAAGAGCTAGACAATAACAGGCCTGATCTAATGGCCAAGCAGTTTAAATAATGTAAGAGTCTGTGTGTTTATTTTATAAGTGGGCTCTGAGACTGGCGGGACTTGGTGGTGGGAGCTGGAGAGAAATTCTCCAGCAACAGAGCACTCTTCTACTCTACTGTGTTTCCTATGGGTTCCAAACAGTGAGCTTGCTCAGAACAAAAGAACTGTGCTTCCTACACACATGGACCATATCTAGTTCAACTCTGCTTAGGAAACTGACAAGAACAGTAGCTCCTATTCAGTCCAATACACTGTACTTGCTGGGAACAGACGCGAGTGCTATTTGCACTGTGTATGGAATTTGGAGCTCAATAGTGACTCTTCTTACCAGAAAACAACTCTTGCCCGTAGGAACAAAAACTGCCTGTGACTCAACTCCATTTATGACTGGGAAACAAACGCTAGCTCGCCTTACAAGAAACACACTCTGCTTTAGAGAAAAGAGCACTCTTCTACTCTACTGTGTTTCCTATAGGGCCAGAACAGTGAGCTTGCTCAGAACAAGAGAACTGTGCTTCCTACACACACGGGAAATATCTCGTTCAACTCTGCTTAGGAAACTGACAAGAAGAGTAGCTCCTCTTCAGTCCGATACACTGTACTTGCTGGGAACAGACGCGAGTGCTATTTGCACTGTGTATGGAATTTGGAGCTCAATAGTGACTCTTCTTACCAGAAAACAACTCTTGCTCGTAGGACGAGAAACTGCATGTGATTCAACTCCATTTAGGACTGGGAAACAAACGCTAGCTCGCCTTACAAGAAACACACTCTGCTTTTGAGAAAAGAGCACTCTTCTACTCTACTGTGTTTCCTATAGGGAAAGAACAGTGAGCTTGCTCAGAACAAAGAACTCTGCTTCCTACACACATGGCCGTATCTAGTTCAATTCTGCTTAGGAACCTGACAATAACAGTAGATCCTCTTCAGTCCAATACACGGTACATGCTGGGAACAGACGCCAGTGCTATTTGCCCTGTGTAAAACAATGGGAGCACAATAGTGACTCTTCTTACCAGAAAACAACTCTTGCTCGTAGGACCAGAAACTGCATGTGATTCAACTCCATTTAGGACTGGGAAACAAACGCTAGCTCGCCTTACAAGAAACAAACTCTGCTTCTGAGAAAAGAGCACTCTTCTACTCTTCTGTGTTTCCTATAGGGCCAGAACAGTGAGCTTGCTCAGAACAAAAGAACTGTGCTTTCTACACACACGGGCCATATCTAGTTCAACTCTGCTTAGGAAACAGACAAGAACAGTAGTTCCTCTTCAGTCCAATACACTGTACTTGCTGAGAATAGACGTGAGTGCTATTTGCACTGTTTATGGCAAAGGGAGAAAAATAGTGACTTTCCTTTCCAGAAAACATCCCTTGTTGGTTGGACCAGAAACTGCATGTGATTCAACTCCATTTAGGACTGGGAAACAAAAGCTAGCTCACCTTACAAGAAACACACTCTGCTTTAGAGAAAAGAGCACTCTTCTACACTACTGTGTTTCCTATAGGGCCAGAACAGTGAGCTTGCTCAGAACAAAAGAACTGTGCTTCCTACACACGGGCCATATCTAGTTCAACTCTGCTTAGGAAACTGACAAGAACAGTAGCTCCTCTTCAGTCCGATACACTGTACTTGCTGGGAACAGACGCGAGTGCTATTTGCACTGTGTATGTCAATGGGAGCCCAATAGTGACTTTCCTTACCAGAAAACAACTCTTGCTCGTAAGACCAGAAACTGCATGAGATTCAACTCCATTTAGGACTGGGAAACAAATGCTAGCTCGCCTTACATGAAACACACTATGCTTTTGAGAAAAGAGCACTCTTCTACTCTACTGTGTTTCCTATGGGGTCCGAACAGTGAGCTTGCTCAGAAGAAAAGAACTGTGCTTCCTACATATACGGCCATATCTAGTTCAACTCTGCTTAGGAAACTGACAAGAACAATAGGTCCTCTTCCTTCCAATACACTGTACTTGCAGGGAACAGACGCGAGTGCTATTTGCACTGTGTATGGCAATTGGAGCACAATAGTGACTTGTCTTACCAGAAAACAACTCTTGCTCGTTGGACAAAAAACTGCCTGTGACTCAACTCCATTTAGGACTAGGAAACAAACGCTAGCTCAACTTCCAAGAAACACACTCTGCTTTTGAGAAAAGAGCACTCTTCTACTCTACTGTTTTTCCTATAGAGCCAGAAGAGTGAACTTGCTCAGAACATTAGAACTGTGCTTCCTACACACACGGCCATATCTAGTTCAATTCTGATTAGGAACCTGACAAGAACAGTAGATCGTCTTCTGTACAATACACTGTACTTGCTGGGAACAGACGCCAGTGCTATTTGTCCTGTGTATGGCAATGGCAGCGCAATAGTGACTCTTCTTACCATAAAACAACCCTTGCTCGTAGGACTAGAAACTGCATGTGATTCAACTCCTTTTAGGACTGGGAAACAAACGCTAGCTCGACTTACAAGAAACACACTCTGCTTTAGGGAAAAGAGCACTCTTCTACTCTATTGTGTTTCCTATAGGGCCAGAACAGTGAGCTTGCTCAGAACAAAAGAACTGTGCTTCCTACACAGGGGCCATAACTAGTTCAACTCTGCTTAGGAAACTGAGAAGAACAGTAGCTCCTCTTCAGTCCAATACACTGTACTTGCTGGGAAAAGACGCGAGTGCGATTTGCACTGCGTAAGGCAATGGAAGCGCAATAGTGACTTACCTTACCAGAAAACAACTCTTGCTCGTAGGACGAGAAACTGCATGTGATTCAACTCCATTTAGGACTGGGAAACAAATGCTAGCTCGCCTTACAAGAAACACACTCTGCTTTTGAGAAAAGAGCACTCTTCTACTCTACTGTGTTTCCTATGGGGTCCGAACAGTGAGCTTGCTCAGAACAAAAGAACTGTGCTTTCTACACACACGGGCCATATCTAGTTCAACTCTGTTTAGGAAACAAACAAGAACAGTAGCTCCTCTTCAGTCCGATACACTGTACTTGCGGTGAACAATCGCGAGTGCTATTTGTACTGTGTATGGAATTGGAGCACTAAAGTGACTCGTCTTACGAGAAAAAAACTCTTGCTCGTAGGACAAAAAACTGCATGTGACTCAACTCCATTGAGGACTGGGAAACAAACGCTAGCTCGACTTCCAAGAAACACACTCTGCTTTTGAGAAAAGAGCACTCTTCTACTCTACTGTGTTTCCTATGTGTTCCGAACAGTGAGCTTGCTCAGAACAAAAAAACTGTGCTTCCTACTCACACGGCCATATCTAGTTCAACTCTGCATAGGAAACTGACAAGAACAGTAGCTCCTCTTTAGTCAGATACACTGTACTTGCTGGAAAGAGACGCGAGTGCTATTTGCACTGTGTATGTCAATGGGAGCACAATAGTGACTCATCTTACCAGAAAACAACTCTTGTTCGTAGGATCAGAAACTGCATGTGATTCAACTCCATTTAGGATTGGGAAACAAACGCTAGCTCGCCTTACAAGATACACACTCGGCTTTAGAGAAAAGAGCACTCTTCTACTCTACTGTGTTTCCTATAGGGCCAGAACAGTGAGCTTGCTCAGAACAAAACAACTGTGCTTCCTACATACACGGGCCATATCTAGTTCAACTCTGTTTATGAAACTGACAAGAACAGTAGCTCCTCTTCAGTCCAATACACTTTACTTGCGGGGAACAGACGCGAGTGCTATTTGCACTGTGTATGGCAATTTTAGCACAATAGTGACTCGTCTTACCAGAAAGCAACACTTGCTCGTAGGACAAAAAACTGCAAGTGACTCAACTCCATTTAGGACTGGGAAACAAACGCTAGCTCGCCTTACAAGAAACACACCCTGCTTTAGACAAAAGAGCACTCTTCTACTCTACTGTGTTTCCTCTGGGGCCAGAACAGTGAGCTTGCTCAGAACATAAGAACTGTGCTTCCTACACACACGGGCCATATCTAGTTCAACTCTGCTTAGGAAACGGACAAGAACAGTAGCTCCTCTTCAGTCCAATACACTGTACTTCGGGGAACAGACACCAGTGCTATTTGCACTGTGTATGCCAATTGGAGCACAATAGTGACTTGTCTTACGAGAAAACAACTCTTGCTCATAGGACAAAAAACTGCATGTGACTCAACTCCATTTAGGACTGGGAAACAAACGCAAGCTCAACTTCCAAGAAACACACTCTGCTTTTGAGAAAAGAGCACTCTTCTACTCTACTGTGTTTCCTATGTGTTCCGAAAAGTGAGCTTGCTCAAAACAAAAAAAAATGTGCTTCCTACACACACGGCCATATCTAGTTCAAGTCTGCTTAGGAACCTGACAAGAACTGTAGATCCTCTTCAGTCCAATACACTGTACTTGCTGGGAAGAGACGCCAGTGCTATTTGTCCTGTGTATGGCAATGGCAGCGCAATAGTGACTCTTCTTACCAGAAAACAACTCTTGCTTGTAGGACCAGAAACTGCATGGGATTCAACTCCATTTAGGACTGGGAAATAAACTCTAGCTCGCTTTACAAGAAACACACTCTGCTTTTGAGAAAAGAGCACTCTTCTACTCTACTGTGTTTCCTATAGGGCCAGAACAGTGAGGTTGCTCAGAAAAAAAGAACTGTACTTCCTACACACACGGGCCATATCTAGTTCAACTCTGCTTAGGAAACTGAGAAGAACAGTAGCTCCTCTTCGGTCCAATACAATGTACTTGCTGGGAACAGACGGGAGGGCTATTTGCACTGTGTATGGCAATGGGAGCGCAATTGTGATTTCCTTAAGAGAAAACAACTCTTGCTCCTAGGACCAGAAACTGCATGTGATTCCACTCCATTTAGGACTGGGAAACAAACGCTAGCTCGCCTTCCAAGAAACACACTCTGCTTTAGAGAAAACAGCACTCTTCTACTCTACTGTGTTTCCTATGTGGTCCAAACAGTGAGCTTGTTCAGAACAAAAGAACTGTGATTCCTACACACACGGACCATATCTAATTCAACTCTGCTTAGGAAACTGACAAGAACAGTAGCTCCTATTCAGTCCAATACACTGTACTTGCTGGGAAAAGACGCGAGTGTTATTTGCCTTGTGTAGGGCAATGGGAGCGCAATAGTGACTTTCCTTACCAGAAAACAGCTCTTTTTCGTAGGACCAGAAACTGCATGTGATTCAACTCCATTTAGGACTAGGAAACAAACGCTAGCTCGCCTTACAAAAACACACTCTGCTTTTGAGAAAATAGCACTGTTCTACTCTACTGTGTTTCCTATAGGGCCAGAACAGTGAGCTTGTTCAGAACATAAGAACTGTGCTTCCTACACTCACGGGCCATATCTTGTTCTACTCTGCTTAGGAAACTGACAAGAACATTAGCTCCTCTTCAGTCCGATACACTGTACTTGCTGGGAATAGACGCGAGAGCTATTTGCACTATGTATGGCAAGGGGAGCGCAATAGTGACTTTCCTTACCAGAAAACAACTCTTGCTCTTAGGACCAGAAACTGCATGAGATTCAACTCCATTTAGGACTGGGAAACAAACGCTAGCTCGCTTACAAGAAACACACTCTGCTTTTGAGAAAAGAACACTCTTCTACTCTACTGTGTTTCCTATGGTGTCCGAACAGTGAGCTTGCTCAGAACAAAAGAACTGTGCTTCCTACACCCACGGCCATATCTAGTTCAAGTATGCTTAGGAACCTGACAAGAACAGTAGATCCTCTTCATTCCAATACACTGTACTTGCTGGAAACAGACGCCAGTGCTCTTTGTCCTGTGTATGGCAATGGCAGCGCAATAGTGACTCTTCTTACCATAAAACAACTCTTGCTCTTAGGACTAGAAACTGCATGTGATTCAACTCCATTTAAGACTGGGAAACAAACGCTAGCTGGCCTTACAAGAAACACACTCTGCTTTAGAGAAAAGAGCACTCTTCTACTCTACTGTGTTTCCTATAGGTCCAGAACAGTGAGCTTGCTCAAAACAAAAGAACTGTGCTTCCTACATACGGGCCATAACTAGTTCAACTCTGCTTAGGAAACTGACAAGAACTGTAGCTCCTCTTCAGTCCGATACACTGTACTTGCTGGGAACAGACGCGAGTGCTATTTGCACTGTGTATGGCAATGGGAGCGGAATAGTGACTTTCCTTACCAGAAAACAACTCTTGCTTGTAGGACCAGAAACTGCATGTGATTCAACTCCATTTAGGACTGGGGAACAAGTGCTAGCTCGCCTTACATGAAACACACTCTGCTTTTGAGAAAAGAGCACTCTTCTACTCTACTGTGTTTCCTATGGGGTCCGAACAGTGAGCTTGCTCAGAACAAAAGTACTGTGCCTCCTACACACACGGGCCATATCTAGTTCAACTCTGCTTAGGAAACAAACAAGAACAGTAGCTCCTCTTAAGTCCAATACACTGTAATTGCTGGGAACAGACGCATGTGCTATTTGCACTGTGTATGGCAATGGGAGCACAATAGTGACTTTCCATACCAGAAAACAACTCTTGCTCGTAGGACCAGAAACTGCATGTGATTCCATTCCATTTAGGACTGGGAAACAAATGCTAGCTCGCCTTACAAGAAACACACTCTGCTTTTGAGAAAAGAGCACTCTTCTACTCTACTGTGTTTCCTATAGGGCCAGAACAGTGAGCTTGCTCAAAACAAAAGAACTGTGCTTCCTACACACGGGCCATAACTAGTTCAACTCTGCTTAGGAAACTGAAAAGAACAGTAGCTCCTCTTCAGTCCAATACACTGTACTTGCTGGGAACAGACGCGAGTGCTATTTGCACTGTGTATGGCAATGGGAGCGCAATAGTGACTTTCCTTACCAGAAAACAACTCTTGCTCGTAGGACCAGAAACTGCATGTGATTCAACTCCATTTAGGACTGGGAAAGAAATGCTAGCTCGCCTTACAAGAAACACACTCTGCTTTTGAGAAAAGAGCACTCTTCTACTCTACTGTGTTTCCTATGGGGTCCGAACAGTGAGCTTGCTCAGAACAAAAGAACTGTGCTTTCTACACACACGGGACATATCTAATTCAACTCTGCTTAGGAAACAAACAAGAACAGTAGCTCCTCTTCAGTCCAATACACTGTATTTGCGGGGAACAGACACGAGTGCTATTTGCACTGTGTATGGCATTGGAGCACAATAGTGACTTGTCTTACCAGAAAATAACTCTTGCTCGTTGGACAAAAAACTGCTTGTGACTCAACTCCATTTAGGACTGGGAAACAAACGCTAGCTCGACTTCCAAGAAACACACTCTGCTTTTGAGAAAAGAGCACTCTTCTACTCTACTGTGTTTCCTATGTGTTCTGAACAATGAACTTGCTCAGAACAAAAAAACTGTGCTTCCTACACACACGGCCATATCTAGTTCAAGTCTGCTTAGGAACCTGACAAGAACAGTAGATCCTCTTCAGTCCAATACACTGTACTTGCTGGGAACAGACGCCAGTGCTATTTGTCCTGTGTATGGCAATGGCAGCGCAATAGTGACTCTTCTTACCAGAAAACAACTCTTGCTTGTAGGACCAGAAACTGCATGTGATTCAACTCCATTTAGGACTGGGAAACAAACGCTAGCTCGACTTACAACAAACACACTCTGCTTTTGAGAAAAGAGCACTCTTCTACTCTACTGTGTTTCCTATAGGGCCAGAACAGTGAGCTTGCTCAGAACAAAAGTACTGTGCTTCCTACACAAGGGCCATATCTAGTTCAACTATGCTTAGGCAACTGACAAGAACAGTAGCTCCTCTTCAGTCAGATACACTGTACTTGCTGGGAACAGACGCGAGTGCTATTTGCACTGTGTATGGCAATTGGAGCACAATAGTGACTTGTCTTACCAGAAAACAACTCTTGCTCGTAGGACAAAAAACTGCATGTGACTCAACTCCATTTAGGACTGGGAAAGAAATGCTAGCTCGACTTCCAAGAAACACACTCTGCTTTTGAGAAAAGAGCACTCTTCTACTCTACTGTGTTTCCTATGTGGTCCAAACAGTGAGCTTGCTAAGAACAAAAGAACTGTGCTTCCTACACGCACGGACCATATCTAGTTCAATTCTGCTTAGTAAACTGAGAAGAACAGTAGCTCCTATTCAGTCCAATACACTGTACTTGCTGGAACAGACGCCAGTGCTATTTGTCCTGTGTATGGCAATGGCAGCGCAATAGTGACACTTCTTACCAGAAAACAAATCTTGCTGGTAGGACCAGAAACTGCATGTGATTCCACTCCATTTAGGACTGGGAAACAAACTCTAGCTTGCTTTACAAGAAACACACTCTGCTTTTGACAAAAGAGCACTCTTCTACTCTTCTGTGTTTCCTATAGGGCCAGAACAGTGAGCTTGCTCAGAAAAAAAGAACTGTACTTCCTACACACACGGGCCATATCTAGTTCAACTCTGCTTAGGAAACTGACAAGAACAGTAGCTCCTCTTCAGTCCGATACACTGTACTTGCTGGGAACAGACGTGAGAGCTATTTGCACTATGTATGGCAAGGGGAGCACAATAGTGACTTTCCTTACCAGAAAACAGCTCTTGCTCTTAGGACCAGAAACTGCATGTGATTCAACTCCATTTAGGACTGGGAAACAAACGCTAGCTCACCTTACAAAAAACACACTCTGCTTTTGAGAAAAGAGCACTCTTCTAATCTACTATGCTTCCTATGGGGTCCGAACAGTGAGCTCACTCAGAAGAAAAGAACTGTGCTTCCTACACTCACGGGCCATATCTAGTTCAACTCTGCTTAGGAAACTGACTAGAACAGTAGATCTTCTTCAGTCCAATACACTGTACTTGCGGGGAACAGACGCGAGTGCTATTTGCACTGTGTATGGCAATTGGAGCACAATAGTGACTCGTCTTATCAGAAAACAATTCTTGCTCGTAGGACAAAAAACTGCATGTGACTCAACTCCATTTAGGACTGGGAAACAAACGCTAGCTCGCCTTACAAAAAACACACTCTGCTTTAGAGAAAAGAGCACTCTTCTACTCTACTGTGTTTCCTATGGGGTCCAAACAGTGAGCTTGCTCAGAACAAAAGAACTGTGCTTCCTACACACACGGACCATATCTAGTTCAACTCTGCTTAGTAAACTGACAAGAAGAGTAGCTCCTATTCAGTCCAATACACTGTACTTGCTGGGAAACGGCGCGAGTGCTATTTGCCTTGTGAAGGGCAATGGGAGCGCAATGGTGACTTTCCTTACCAGAAAACAATTCTTGTTCCTAGGACCAGAAACTGCATGTGATTCAACTCCATTTAGGACTGGGAAACAAATGCTAGCTCGCCTTACAAAAACACACTCTGCTTCTGAGAAAAGAGCACTCTTCTACTCTACTGTGTTTCCTATAGGGCCAGAAGAGTGAACTTGCTCAGAACATAAGAACTGTGCTTCCTACACACACGGGCCATATCTAGTTCAACTCTGCTTAGGAAACTGACAAGAACAGTAGCTCCTCTTCAGTCTGATACACTGTACTTGCTGGGAACAGACGCGAGAGCTATTTGCACTGTGTATGGCAAGGGGAGCTCAATAGTGACTTTCCTTACCAGTAAACAACTCTTGCTCGTAGGACCAGAAACTGCATGTGATTCCACTCCATTTAGGACTGGGAAACAAATGCTAGCTCGCCTTACATGAAACACACTCTGCTTTTGAGAAAAGAGCACTCTTCTACTCTTCTGTGTTTCCTATAGGGCTAGAACAGTGAGCTTGCTCAGAAAAAAAGAACTGTACTTCCTACACACACGGCCCATATCTAGTTCAACTCTGCTTAGGAAACTGAGAAGAACAGAAGCTCCTTTGCAGTCCAATACACTGTACTTGCTGGGAACAGACATGAGGGCTTTTTACACTGTGTTTGGCAATGGGAGCGCAATAGTTACTTTCCTTACCAGAAAACAGCTCTTGCTCGTAGGACCAGAAACTGCATGTGATTCAACTCCATTTAGGACTGGGAAACAAATGCTAGCTCGCATACATGAAACACACTCTGCTTTTGAGAAAAGAGTACTCTTCTACTCTACTGTGTTTCCTATGGGGTCCCAACAGTGAGTTTGCACAGAAAAAAATAACTGTGCTTCCTACACACACGGGCCATATCTAGTTCAACTCTGCTTAGGAAACCAACAAGAACAGTAGCTCCTCTTCAGTCCGAAACACTGTACTTGCTGGGAACTGACGCGAGTGCTATTTGCACTGTGTATGGCAATTGGAGCACAATAGTGACTCGTCTTACCAGAAAACAACTCTTGCTCGTACGACAAAAAACTGCATGTGACTCAACGCCATATAGGACTGGGAAACAAATGCTAGGTCGCCTTACATGAAACACACTCTGCATTTGAGAAAAGAGCACTCTTCTACTCTACTGTGTTTCCTATGTGTTCCGAACAGTGAGCTTGCTCAGAACAAAAAAACTGTACTTCCTACTCACACGGCCATATCTAGTTCAAGTCTGCTTAGGAACCTGACAAGAACAGTATATCCTCTTCAGTCCGATACACTGTACTTGCTGGGAACAGATGCCAGTGCTATTTGTCCTGTGTATGGCAATGGCAGCGCAATAGTGACTCTTCTTACCAGAAAACAACTCTTGCTCGTAGGACCAGAAACTGCATGTGATTCAACTCCATTTAGGACTGGGAAACAAACTCTAGCTCGCTTTACAAGAAACACACTCTTCTTTTGAGAAAAGAGCACTCTTCTACTCTACTGTGTTTCCTATATGGCCAGAACAGTGAGCTTGCTCAGAAAAAAAGAACTGTGCTTCCTACACACACGGGCCATATCTAGTTCAACTCTGCTTAGGAAACTGAGAAGAACAGTAGCTCCTCTTCAGTCCAATACACTGTACTTTCTGGGAACAGACGGGAGGGCTATTTGCACTGTGTATGGCAATGGGAGCCCAATAGTGACGTTCCTTACCAGAAAACAACTCTTGCTCGTAGGACCAGAAACTGCATGTGATTCGACTCCATTTAGGACTGGGAAACAAACGGTAGCTCGCCTTACAAGAAACACACTCTGCTTTAGAGAAAAGAGCACTCTTCTACTCTACTGTGTTTCCTATGGGGTCCAAACAGTGAGCTTGCTCAGAACAAAAGAACTGTGCTTCCTACACACACGGACCATATCTAGTTCAATTCTTCTTAGGAACCTGAGAAGAACAGTAGATCCTGTTCAGTCCAATACACTGTACTTGCTGGGAACAGACGCGAGTGCTATTTGCACAGTGTATGGCAATGGGAGCACAATAGTGACTCGTGTTACCAGAAAAAAACTCTTGCTCGTAGGACAAAAAACTGCATGTGACTCAACTCCATTTAGGACTGGGAAACAAACGCTAGCTCGCCTTACAAGAAACACACTCTGCTTTTGAGAAAAGAGCACTCTTCTACTCTACTGTGTTTCCTCTGGGGTCTGAACAGTGAGCTTGCTCAGAACAAAAGAACTGTGCTTCCTACACACACGGCCATATCTAGTTCAATTCTGCTTAGGAACATGACAAGAACAGTAGATCCTCTAAAGTCCAATACACTGTAATTGCTGGGAACAGACGCCAGTGCTATTAGTCCTGTGTATGGCAATGGCAGCGCAATAGTGACTCTTCTTACCAGAAAACAACTCTTGCTCGTAGGACCAGATACTGCATGTGATTCAACTCCATTTAGGACTGGGAAACAAACTCTAGCTCGCTTTACAAGAAACACACTCTGCTTTTGAGAAAAGAGCACTCTTCTACTCTACTGTATTTCCTAGAGGGCCAGAACAGTGAGCTTGCTCAGAAAAAAAGAACTGTGCTTCCTACACACACGGGCCATATCTAGTTCAACTCTGCTTAGGAAACTGAGAAGAACAGTAGCTCCTCTTCAGTCCAATACACTGTACTTGCTGGGAAAAGACGCGAGAGCTATTTGCAATGGGTATGGCAAGGGGAGCGCAATAGTGACTTTCCTTACCAGTAAACAACTCTTGCTCGTAGGACCAGAAACTGCATGTGATTCAACTCCATTTAGAACTGGGAAACAAACGCTAGCTTGCCTTACAAGAAACACACTCTGCTTTTGAGAAAAGAGCATTCTTCTACTCTACTGTGTTTCCCATAGGGCCAGAACAGTGAGCTTGCTCAGAACGAAAGAACTGTGCTTCCTACACACGGGCCATATCTAGTTCAACTCTGCTTAGGAAACTGACAAGAACAGTAGCTCCTCTTCAGTCCGATACACTGTACTTGCGGTGAACAGACGCGAGTGCTATTTGCACTGTGTATGGCAATGGGAGCGCAATAGTGACTTTCTTTACCAGAAAACAACTCTTCTTCGTAGGACCAGAAACTACATGTGATTCAACTCCATTTAACTAGGAAACAAACGCTAGCTCGCCTTACAAAAACACACTCTGCTTTTGAGAAAAGAGCACGCTTCTACTCTACTGTGTTTCCTATAAGGCCAGAAGAGTGAGCTTGCTCAGAACATAAGAACTGTGCTTCCTACACACAAGGGCCATATCATGTTCAACTCTGCTTAGGAAACTGACAAGAACAGTAGCTCCTCTTCAGTCCAATACACTGTACTTGCTGGGAACAGACGGGAGGGCTATTTGCACTGTGTATGGCAAGGGGAGCGCAATAGTGACTTTCCTTACCAGAAAACAACTCATGCTCTTAGGACCAGTAACTGCATGTGATTCAACTCTATTTAGGACTGGGAAACAAATGCTAGCTCGCCTTACAAGAAACACACTCTGCTTTTGAGAAAAGAGCACTCTTCTACTCTACTGTGTTTCCTATGGTGTCCGAACAGTGAGCTTGCTCAGAACAAAAGAACTGTGCTTCCTACACACACGGCCATATCTAGTTCAATTCTGCTTAAGAACCTGACAAGAACAGTAGATCCTCTTCAGTCCAATACACTGTACTTGCTGGGAACAGACGTTAGTGCTATGGCAATGGCAGCGCAATAGTGACTCGTCTTACCAGAAAACAACTCTTGCTCGTAGGACCAGAAACTGCATGTGATTCAACTCCATTTAGGACTGGGAAACAAACGGTAGCTTGCCTTACAGGAAACACACTCTGCTTTAGAGAAAAGAGCACTCTTCTACTCCACTGTGTTTCCTATGGTGTCCAAACAGTGAGCTTGCAAAGAACAAAAGAACTGTGCTTCCTACACACACGGACCATATCTAGTTCAATTCTGCTTAGTAAACTGACAAGAACAGTAGCTCCTATTCAGTCCAATACACTGTACTTGCTGGAACAGACGCCAGTGCTATTTGTCCTGTGTATGGCAATGGCAGCGCAATAGTGACTCTTCTTACCAGAAAACAAATCTTGCTGGTAGGACCAGAAACTGCATGTGATTCCACTCCATTTAGGACTGGGAAACAAACTCTAGCTTGCTTTACAAGAAACACACTCTGCTTTTGACAAAAGAGCACTCTTCTACTCTTCTGTGTTTCCTATAGGGCCAGAACAGTGAGCTTGCTCAGAAAAAAAGAACTGTACTTCCTACACACACGGGCCATATCTAGTTCAACTCTGCTTAGGAAACTGACAAGAACAGTAGCTCCTCTTCAGTCCGATACACTGTACTTGCTGGGAACAGACGTGAGAGCTATTTGCACTATGTATGGCAAGGGGAGCACAATAGTGACTTTCCTTACCAGAAAACAGCTCTTGCTCTTAGAACCAGAAACTGCATGTGATTCAACTCCATTTAGGACTGGGAAACAAACGCTAGCTCACCTTACAAAAAACACACTCTGCTTTTGAAAAAGAGCACTCTTCTAATCTACTATGCTTCCTATGGGGTCCGAACAGTGAGCTCACTCAGAACAAAAGAACTGTGCTTCCTACACTCACGGGCCATATCTAGTTCAACTCTGCTTAGGAAACTGACAAGAACAGTAGATCTTCTTCAGTCCAATACACTGTACTTGCGGGGAACAGACGCGAGTGCTATTTGCACTGTGTATGGCAATTGGAGCACAATAGTGACTCGTCTTATCAGAAAACAATTCTTGCTCGTAGGACAAAAAACTGCATGTGACTCAACTCCATTTAGGACTGGGAAACAAACGCTAGCTCGCCTTACAAGAAACACACTCTGCTTTAGAGAAAAGAGCACTCTTCTACTCTACTGTGTTTCCTATGGGGTCCAAACAGTGAGCTTGCTCAGAACAAAAGAACTGTGCTTCCTACACACACGGACCATATCTAGTTCAACTCTGCTTAGTAAACTGACAAGAAGAGTAGCTCCTATTCAGTCCAATACACTGTACTTGCTGGGAAACGGCGCGAGTGCTATTTGCCTTGTGAAGGGCAATGGGAGCGCAATAGTGACTTTCCTTACCAGAAAACAATTCTTGTTCCTAGGACCAGAAACTGCATGTGATTCAACTCCATTTAGGACTGGGAAACAAATGCTAGCTCGCCTTACAAAAACACACTCTGCTTCTGAGAAAAGAGCACTCTTCTACTCTACTGTGTTTCCTATAGGGCCAGAAGAGTGAACTTGCTCAGAACATAAGAACTGTGCTTCCTACACACACGGGCCATATCTAGTTCAACTCTGCTTAGGAAACTGACAAGAACAGTAGCTCCTCTTCAGTCTGATACACTGTACTTGCTGGGAACAGACGCGAGAGCTATTTGCACTGTGTATGGCAAGGGGAGCTCAATAGTGACTTTCCTTACCAGTAAACAACTCTTGCTCGTAGGACCAGAAACTGCATGTGATTCAACTCCATTTAGGACTGGGAAACAAATGCTAGCTCGCCTTACATGAAACACACTCTGCTTTTGAGAAAAGAGCACTCTTCTACTCTTCTGTGTTTCCTATAGGGCTAGAACAGTGAGCTTGCTCAGAAAAAAAGAACTGTACTTCCTACACACACGGCCCATATCTAGTTCAACTCTGCTTAGGAAACTGAGAAGAACAGAAGCTCCTTTGCAGTCCAATACACTGTACTTGCTGGGAACAGACATGAGGGCTTTTTACACTGTGTTTGGCAATGGGAGCGCAATAGTTACTTTCCTTACCAGAAAACAGCTCTTGCTCGTAGGACCAGAAACTGCATGTGATTCAACTCCATTTAGGACTGGGAAACAAATGCTAGCTCTCATACATGAAACACACTCTGCTTTTGAGAAAAGAGTACTCTTCTACTCTACTGTGTTTCCTATGGGGTCCGAACAGTGAGTTTGCACAGAAAAAAATAACTGTGCTTCCTACACACACGGGCCATATCTAGTTCAACTCTGCTTAGGAAACCAACAAGAACAGTAGCTCCTCTTCAGTCCGAAACACTGTACTTGCTGGGAACTGACGCGAGTGCTATTTGCACTGTGTATGGCAATTGGAGCACAATAGTGACTCGTCTTACCAGAAAACAACTCTTGCTCGTACGACAAAAAACTGCATGTGACTCAACGCCATATAGGACTGGGAAACAAATGCTAGGTCGCCTTACATGAAACACACTCTGCATTTGAGAAAAGAGCACTCTTCTACTCTACTGTGTTTCCTATGTGTTCCGAACAGTGAGCTTGCTCAGAACAAAAAAACTGTACTTCCTACTCACACGGCCATATCTAGTTCAAGTCTGCTTAGGAACCTGACAAGAACAGTATATCCTCTTCAGTCCGATACACTGTACTTGCTGGGAACAGATGCCAGTGCTATTTGTCCTGTGTATGGCAATGGCAGCGCAATAGTGACTCTTCTTACCTGAAAACAACTCTTGCTCGTAGGACCAGAAACTGCATGTAATTCAACTCCATTTAGGACTGGGAAACAAACTCTAGCTCGCTTTACAAGAAACACACTCTTCTTTTGAGAAAAGAGCACTCTTCTACTCTACTGTGTTTCCTATAGGGCCAGAACAGTGAGCTTGCTCAGAACATAAGAACTGTGCTTCCTACACACATGGGCCATATCTAGTTCAACTCTGCTTAGGAAACTGAGAAGAACAGTAGCTCCTCTTCAGTCCAATACACTGTACTTTCTGGGAACAGACGGGAGGGCTATTTGCACTGTGTATGGCAATGGGAGCCCAATAGTGACGTTCCTTACCAGAAAACAACTCTTGCTCGTAGGACCAGAAACTGCATGTGATTCGACTCCATTTAGGACTGGGAAACAAACGGTAGCTCGCCTTACAAGAAACACACTCTGCTTTAGAGAAAAGAGCACTCTTCTACTCTACTGTGTTTCCTATGGGGTCCAAACAGTGAGCTTGCTCAGAACAAAAGAACTGTGCTTCCTACACACACGGACCATATCTAGTTCAATTCTTCTTAGGAACCTGAGAAGAACAGTAGATCCTGTTCAGTCCAATACACTGTACTTGCTGGAAACAGACGCGAGTGCTATTTGCACAGTGTATGGCAATGGGAGCACAATAGTGACTCGTGTTACCAGAAAACAACTCTTGCTCGTAGGACAAAAAACTGCATGTGACTCAACTCCATTTAGGACTGGGAAACAAACGCTAGCTCGCCTTACAAGAAACACACTCTGCTTTTGAGAAAAAAGCACTCTTCTACTCTACTGTGTTTCCTCTGGGGTCTGAACAGTGAGCTTGCTCAGAACAAAAGAACTGTGCTTCCTACACACACGGCCATATCTAGTTCAATTCTGCTTAGGAACATGACAAGAACAGTAGATCCTCTAAAGTCCAATACACTGTAATTGCTGGGAACAGACGCCAGTGCTATTAGTCCTGTGTATGGCAATGGCAGCGCAATAGTGACACTTCTTACCAGAAAACAACTCTTGCTCGTAGGACCAGATACTGCATGTGATTCAACTCCATTTAGGACTGGGAAACAAACTCTAGCTCGCTTTACAAGAAACACACTCTGCTTTTGAGAAAAGAGCACTCTTCTACTCTACTGTATTTCCTAGAGGGCCAGAACAGTGAGCTTGCTCAGAAAAAAAGAACTGTGCTTCCTACACACACGGGCCATATCTAGTTCAACTCTGCTTAGGAAACTGAGAAGAACAGTAGCTCCTCTTCAGTCCAATACACTGTACTTGCTGGGAACAGACGCGAGAGCTATTTGCAATGGGTATGGCAAGGGGAGCGCAATAGTGACTTTCCTTACCAGTAAACAACTCTTGCTCATAGGACCAGAAACTGCATGTGATTCAACTCCATTTAGAACTGGGAACAAACGCTAGCTTGCCTTACAAGAAACACACTCTGCTTTTGAGAAAAGAGCATTCTTCTACTCTACTGTGTTTCCCATAGGGCCAGAACAGTGAGCTTGCTGAGAACGAAAGAACTGTGCTTCCTACACACGGGCCATATCTAGTTCAACTCTGCTTAGGAAACTGACAAGAACAGTAGCTCCTCTTCAGTCCGATACACTGTACTTGCGGTGAACAGACGCGAGTGCTATTTGCACTGTGTATGGCAATGGGAGCGCAATAGTGACTTTCTTTACCAGAAAACAACTCTTCTTCGTAGGACCAGAAACTACATGTGATTCAACTCCATTTAACTAGGAAACAAACGCTAGCTCGCCTTACAAAAACACACTCTGCTTTTGAGAAAAGAGCACGCTTCTACTCTACTGTGTTTCCTATAAGGCCAGAAGAGTGAGCTTGCTCAGAACATAAGAACTGTGCTTCCTACACACAAGGGCCATATCATGTTCAACTCTGCTTAGGAAACTGACAAGAACAGTAGCTCCTCTTCAGTCCAATACACTGTACTTGCTGGGAACAGACGCGAGAGCTATTTGCACTGTGTATGGCAAGGGGAGCGCAATAGTGACTTTCCTTACCAGAAAACAACTCATGCTCTTAGGACCAGTAACTGCATGTGATTCAACTCTATTTAGGACTGGGAAACAAATGCTAGCTCGCCTTACAAGAAACACACTCTGCTTTTGAGAAAAGAGCACTCTTCTACTCTACTGTGTTTCCTATGGTGTCCGAACAGTGAGCTTGCTCAGAACAAAAGAACTGTGCTTCCTACACACACGGCCATATCTAGTTCAATTCTGCTTAAGAACCTGACAAGAACAGTAGATCCTCTTCAGTCCAATACACTGTACTTGCTGGGAACAGACGTTAGTGCTATGGCAATGGCAGCACAATAGTGACTCGTCTTACAAGAAAACAACTCTTGCTCGTAGGACCAGAAACTGCATGTGATTCAACTCCATTTAGGACTGGGAAACAAACTCTAGCTCGCTTTACAAGAAACACACTCTGCTTTTGAGAAAAGAGCACTCTTCTACTCTACTGTATTTCCTATAGGGCCAGAACAGTGAGCTTGCTCAGAAAAAAAGAACTGTGCTTCCTACACACACGGGCCATATCTAGTTCAACTCTGCTTAGGAAACTGAGAAGAACAGTAGCTCCTCTTCAGTCCAATACACTGTACTTGCTGGGAACAGACGGAAGGGCTGTTTGCACTGTGTATGGCAATGGGAGCGCAATAGTGACTTTCCTTACCAGAAAACAACTCTTGCTCGTAGGACCAGAAACTGCATGTGATTCCACTCCATTTAGGACTGGGAAACAAACGGTAGCTTGCCTTACAGGAAACACACTCTGCTTTAGAGAAAAGAGCACTCTTCTACTCCACTGTGTTTCCTATGGTGTCCAAACAGTGAGCTTGCAAAGAACAAAAGAACTGTGCTTCCTACACACACGGACCATATCTAGTTCAATTCTGCTTAGTAAACTGACAAGAAGAGCAGCTCCTCTTCAGTCCAATACACTGTACTTGCTGGGAAAAGACGCGAGTGCTATTTGCCTTGTGAAGGGCAATGGGAGCGCAATAGTGAATTTCCTTACCAGAAAACAACTCTTGTTCATAGGACCAGAAACTGCATGTGATTCAACTCCATTTAGGACTAGGAAACAAACGCTAGCTCGCCTTACAAAAACACACTCTGCTTTTGAGAAAAGAGCACTCTTCTACTCTACTGTGTTTCCTATAGGGCCAGAAGAGTGAACTTGCTCAGAACATAAGAACTGTGCTTACTACACACACGGGCCATATCTAGTTCAACTCTGCTTAGGAAACAGACAAGAACAGTAGCTCCTCTTCAGTCTGACACACTGTACTTGCTGGGAAAAGACGCGAGAGCTATTTGCAATGGGTATGGCAAGGGGAGCGCAATAGTGTCTTTCCTTACCAGTAAACAACTCTTGCTCGTAGGACCAGAAACTGCATGTGATTCAACTCCATTTAGAACTGGGAAACAAACGCTAGCTTGCCTTACAAGAAACACACTCTGCTTTTGAGAAAAGAGCACTCTTCTACTCTACTGTGTTTCCTATAGGGCCAGAACAGTGAGCTTGCTCAGAACGAAAGAACTGTGCTTCCTACACACGGGCCATATCTAGTTCAACTCTGCTTAGGAAACTGACAAGAACAGTAGCTCCTCTTCAGTCCGATACACTGTACTTGCTGGGAACAGACGCGAGTGCTATTTGCACTGTGTATGGCAATGGGAGCGCAATAGTGACTTTCTTTACCAGAAAAAAACTCTTCTTCGTAGGACCAGAAACTGCATGTGATTCAACTCCATTTAACTAGGAAACAAACGCTAGCTCGCCTTACAAAAACACACTCTGCTTTTGAGAAAAGAGCACGCTTCTACTCTACTGTGTTTCCTATAAGGCCAGAAGAGTGAGCTTGCTCAGAACATAAGAACTGTGCTTCCTACACACAAGGGCCATATCATGTTCAACTCTGCTTAGGAAACTGACAAGAACAGTAGCTCCACTTCAGTCCGAAACACTGTACTTGCTGGGAACAGACGCGAGTGCTATTTGCACTGTGTATGGCAATGGGAGCGCAATAGTGACTTTCCTTACCAGAAAACAACTCTTGCTCATAGGACCAGAAACTGCATGTGATTCAACTCCATTTCGGACTGGGATACAAATGCTAGCTCGCCTTAAATGAAACACACTCTGCTTTTGACAAAAGAGCACTCTTCTACTCTACTGTGCTTCCTATGGGGTCCCAACAGTGAGCTTGCTAAGAACAAAAGAACTGTGCTTCCTACACACACGGGCCATATCTAGTTCAACTCTGCTTAGGAAACTGAGAAGAACAGTAGCTCCTCTTCAGTCCAATACACTGTACTTCCGGGGAACAGACGCGAGTGCTATTTGCACTGTGTATGGCAATTGGAGCACAATAGTGACTCGTCTTACCAGAAAACAACTCTTGCTAGTAGGACAAAAAACTGCATGTGACTCAACTCCATTTGGACTGGGAAACAAACGCTAGCTCGCCTTACAAGAAACACACTCTGCTTTTGAGAAAAGAGCACTCTTCTACTCTACTGTGTTTCCTATTGGGTCTGAACAGTGAGCTTGCTCAGAACAAAAGAACTGTGCTTCCTACACACACGGCCATAACTAGTTCAATTCTGCTTAGGAACCTGAAAAGAACAGTAGATCCTCTTCAGTCCAATACACTGTACTTGCTGGGAACAGACGCGAGTGTTATTTGCACTGTGTATGGCAATGTGAGCATAATAGTGACTTTCTTTACCAGAAAACAACTCTTGCTCGTAGGACCAGAAACTGCATGTGATTCAACTCCATTTGGGACTGGGAAACAAATGCTAGCTCGCCTTACATGAAACACACTCTGCTTTTCAGAAAAGAGAACTCTTCTACTCTACTGTGCTTCCTATGGGGTCCGAACTGTGAGCTTGCTCAGAACAAAAGAACTGTGCTTCCTACACACAAGGGCCATATCTAGTTCAACTCTGCTTAGGACACTGAGAAGAACAGTAGCTCCTCTTCAGTCCAATACACTGTACTTGCTGGGAACAGACAGGAGGGCTATTTGCACTGTGTATGGCAATGGGAGCGCAATAGTTACTTTCCTTACCAGAAAACAACTCTTGCTCGTAGGACCAGAAACTGCATGTGACTCAACTCCATTTAGGACTGGGAAACAAACGCTAGCTCGCCTTACAAGAAAGACACTCTGCTTTTGAGAAAATAGCAATCTTCTACTCTACTGTGTTTCCAATGGGGTCCGAACAGTGAGCCTGCTCAGAACAAAAGAACTGGGCTTCCTACATACACGACCATATCTAGTTCAATTCTGCTTAGGAACCTGACAAGAACAGTAGATCCTCTTCAGTCCAATACACTGTACTTGTTGGGAACAGACGCCAGTGCTATTTGTCCTGTGTATGGCAATGGCAGCGTAATAGTGACTCTTCTTACTATAAAACAACTCTTGCTCATAGGACCAGAAACTGCATGTAATTCAACTCCATTTAGGACTGGGAAACAAAAGCTAGCTCACCTGACAAGAAACACACTGCTTTAGAGAAAAGAGCACTCTTCTACTCTACTGTGTTTCCTATAGGGCCAGAACAGTGAGCTTGCTCAGAACAAAAGAACTGTGCTTCCTACACACGGGCCATATCTAGTTCAACTCTGCTTAGGAAACTGACAAGAACAGTAGCTCCTCTTCAATCCGATACACCGTACATGCTGGGAAAAGACGCAAGTGCTATTTGCCTTGTGTAGGGCAATGGGAGCGCAATAGAGACTTTCCTTACCAGAAAACAACTCTTGTTCGTAGGACCAGAAACTGCATGGGATTCAACTCCATTTAGGACTAGGAAACAAACGCTAGCTTGCCTTACAAAAACACACTCTGCTTTTGAGAAAAGAGCACGCTTCTACTCTACTGTGTTTCCTATAGGGCCAGAACAGTGAGCTTTCTCAGAACATAAGAACTGTTCTTCCTACACACACGGGCCATATCATGTTCAACTCTGCATAGGAAACTGACAAGAACAGTAGCTCCTCTTCAGTCCGATACACTATACTTGCTGGGAACAGACGCGGGAGCTATTTGCACTGTGTATGGCAAGGGGAGCACAATAGGTACTTTCCTTACCAGAAAACAACTCTTGCTCTTAGGACCAGAAACTGCATGTGATTCAACTCCATTTAGGACTGGGAAACAAACGCTAGCTCGCCTTACAAGAAACACACTCTGCTTGTGAGAAAAGAGCACTCTTCTACTCTACTGTGTTTCCTATGGTGTCCGAACAGTGAGCTTGCTCAGAACAAAAGAACTGTGCTTCCTACACACACGGCCATATCTAGTTCAATTCTGCTTAGGAAACTGACAAGAACAGTAGCTCCACTTCAGTCCGAAACACTGTACTTGCTGGGAACAGACGCGAGTGCTATTTGCACTGTGTATGGCAATGGGAGCGCAATAGTGACTTTCCTTACCAGAAAACAACTCTTGCTCATAGGACCAGAAACTGCATGTGATTCAACTCTATTTCGGACTGGGATACAAATGCTAGCTTGCCTTCCATGAAACACACTCTGCTTTTGACAAAAGAGCACTCTTCTACTCTACTGTGCTTCCTATAGGGTCCCAACAGTGAGCTAGCTAAGAACAAAAGAACTGTGCTTCCTACACACACGGGCCATATCTACTTCAACTCTGCTTAGGAAACTGAGAAGAACAGTAGCTCCTCTTCAGTCCAATACACTGTACTTCCGGGGAACAGACGCGAGTGCTATTTGCACTGTGTATGGCAATTGGAGCACAATAGTGACTCGTCTTACCAGAAAACAACTCTTGCTAGTAGGACAAAAAACTGCATGTGACTCAACTCCATTTAGGACTGGGAAACAAACGCTAGCTCGCCTTACAAGAAACACACTCTGCTTTTGAGAAAAGAGCACTCTTCTACTCTACTGTGTTTCCTATTGGGTCTGAACAGTGAGCTTGCTCAGAACAAAAGAACTGTGCTTCCTACACACACGGCCATAACTAGTTCAATTCTGCTTAGGAACCTGAAAAGAACAGTAGATCCTCTTCAGTCCAATACACTGTACTTGCTGGAAACAGACGCGAGTGTTATTTGCACTGTGTATGGCAATGGGAGCATAATAGTGACTTTCTTTACCAGAAAACAACTCTTGCTCGTAGGACCAGAAACTGCATGTGATTCAACTCCATTTAGGACTGGGAAACAAATGCTAGCTCGCCTTACATGAAACACACTCTGCTTTTGAGAAAAGGGAACTCTTCTACTCTACTGTGCTTCCTATGGGGTCCGAACTGTGAGCTTGCTCAGAACAAAAGAACTGTGCTTCCTACACACGGGCCATATCTAGTTCAACTCTGCTTAGGAAACTGACAAGAACAGTAGCTCCTCTTCAGTCCGATACACTGTACTTGCTGGGAACAGACGCGAGTGTTATTTGCACTGTGTATGGCAATGGGAGCACAATAGTGACTTTCTTTACCAGAAAACAACTCTTGCTCGTAGGACCAGAAACTGCATGTGATTCAACTCCATTTAGGACTGGGAAACAAATGCTAGCTCGCCTTACATGAAACACACTCTGCTTTTGAGAAAAGAGAACTCTTCTACTCTACTGTGTTTCCTATTGGGTCTGAACAGTGAGCTTGCTCAGAACAAAAGAACTGTGCTTCCTACACACACGGCCATAACTAGTTCAATTCTGCTTAGGAACCTGAAAAGAACAGTAGATCCTCTTCAGTCCAATACACTGTACTTGCTGGGAACAGACGCGAGTGTTATTTGCACTGTGTATGGCAATGTGAGCATAATAGTGACTTTCTTTACCAGAAAACAACTCTTGCTCGTAGGACCAGAAACTGCATGTGATTCAACTCCATTTGGGACTGGGAAACAAATGCTAGCTCGCCTTACATGAAACACACTCTGCTTTTCAGAAAAGAGAACTCTTCTACTCTACTGTGCTTCCTATGGGGTCCGAACTGTGAGCTTGCTCAGAACAAAAGAACTGTGCTTCCTACACACAAGGGCCATATCTAGTTCAACTCTGCTTAGGAAACTGAGAAGAACAGTAGCTCCTCTTCAGTCCAATACACTGTACTTGCTGGGAACAGACAGGAGGGCTATTTGCACTGTGTATGGCAATGGGAGCGCAATAGTTACTTTCCTTACCAGAAAACAACTCTTGCTCGTAGGACCAGAAACTGCATGTGACTCAACTCCATTTAGGACTGGGAAACAAACGCTAGCTCGCCTTACAAGAAAGACACTCTGCTTTTGAGAAAATAGCAATCTTCTACTCTACTGTGTTTCCAATGGGGTCCGAACAGTGAGCCTGCTCAGAACAAAAGAACTGGGCTTCCTACATACACGACCATATCTAGTTCAATTCTGCTTAGGAACCTGACAAGAACAGTAGATCCTCTTCAGTCCAATACACTGTACTTGTTGGGAACAGACGCCAGTGCTATTTGTCCTGTGTATGGCAATGGCAGCGTAATAGTGACTCTTCTTACTATAAAACAACTCTTGCTCATAGGACCAGAAACTGCATGTAATTCAACTCCATTTAGGACTGGGAAACAAAAGCTAGCTCACCTGACAAGAAACACACTGCTTTAGAGAAAAGAGCACTCTTCTACTCTACTGTGTTTCCTATAGGGCCAGAACAGTGAGCTTGCTCAGAACAAAAGAACTGTGCTTCCTACACACGGGCCATATCTAGTTCAACTCTGCTTAGGAAACTGACAAGAACAGTAGCTCCTCTTCAATCCGATACACCGTACATGCTGGGAAAAGACGCAAGTGCTATTTGCCTTGTGTAGGGCAATGGGAGCGCAATAGAGACTTTCCTTACCAGAAAACAACTCTTGTTCGTAGGACCAGAAACTGCATGGGATTCAACTCCATTTAGGACTAGGAAACAAACGCTAGCTTGCCTTACAAAAACACACTCTGCTTTTGAGAAAAGAGCACGCTTCTACTCTACTGTGTTTCCTATAGGGCCAGAACAGTGAGCTTTCTCAGAACATAAGAACTGTTCTTCCTACACACACGGGCCATATCATGTTCAACTCTGCATAGGAAACTGACAAGAACAGTAGCTCCTCTTCAGTCCGATACACTATACTTGCTGGGAACAGACGCGGGAGCTATTTGCACTGTGTATGGCAAGGGGAGCACAATAGGTACTTTCCTTACCAGAAAACAACTCTTGCTCTTAGGACCAGAAACTGCATGTGATTCAACTCCATTTAGGACTGGGAAACAAACGCTAGCTCGCCTTACAAGAAACACACTCTGCTTGTGAGAAAAGAGCACTCTTCTACTCTACTGTGTTTCCTATGGTGTCCGAACAGTGAGCTTGCTCAGAACAAAAGAACTGTGCTTCCTACACACACGGCCATATCTAGTTCAATTCTGCTTAGGAAACTGACAAGAACAGTAGCTCCACTTCAGTCCGAAACACTGTACTTGCTGGGAACAGACGCGAGTGCTATTTGCACTGTGTATGGCAATGGGAGCGCAATAGTGACTTTCCTTACCAGAAAACAACTCTTGCTCATAGGACCAGAAACTGCATGTGATTCAACTCTATTTCGGACTGGGATACAAATGCTAGCTTGCCTTCCATGAAACACACTCTGCTTTTGACAAAAGAGCACTCTTCTACTCTACTGTGCTTCCTATAGGGTCCCAACAGTGAGCTAGCTAAGAACAAAAGAACTGTGCTTCCTACACACACGGGCCATATCTACTTCAACTCTGCTTAGGAAACTGAGAAGAACAGTAGCTCCTCTTCAGTCCAATACACTGTACTTCCGGGGAACAGACGCGAGTGCTATTTGCACTGTGTATGGCAATTGGAGCACAATAGTGACTCGTCTTACCAGAAAACAACTCTTGCTAGTAGGACAAAAAACTGCATGTGACTCAACTCCATTTAGGACTGGGAAACAAACGCTAGCTCGCCTTACAAGAAACACACTCTGCTTTTGAGAAAAGAGCACTCTTCTACTCTACTGTGTTTCCTATTGGGTCTGAACAGTGAGCTTGCTCAGAACAAAAGAACTGTGCTTCCTACACACACGGCCATAACTAGTTCAATTCTGCTTAGGAACCTGAAAAGAACAGTAGATCCTCTTCAGTCCAATACACTGTACTTGCTGGAAACAGACGCGAGTGTTATTTGCACTGTGTATGGCAATGGGAGCATAATAGTGACTTTCTTTACCAGAAAACAACTCTTGCTCGTAGGACCAGAAACTGCATGTGATTCAACTCCATTTAGGACTGGGAAACAAATGCTAGCTCGCCTTACATGAAACACACTCTGCTTTTGAGAAAAGGGAACTCTTCTACTCTACTGTGCTTCCTATGGGGTCCGAACTGTGAGCTTGCTCAGAACAAAAGAACTGTGCTTCCTACACACGGGCCATATCTAGTTCAACTCTGCTTAGGAAACTGACAAGAACAGTAGCTCCTCTTCAGTCCGATACACTGTACTTGCTGGGAACAGACGCGAGTGTTATTTGCACTGTGTATGGCAATGGGAGCACAATAGTGACTTTCTTTACCAGAAAACAACTCTTGCTCGTAGGACCAGAAACTGCATGTGATTCAACTCCATTTAGGACTGGGAAACAAATGCTAGCTCGCCTTACATGAAACACACTCTGCTTTTGAGAAAAGAGAACTCTTCTACTCTACTGTGTTTCCTATTGGGTCTGAACAGTGAGCTTGCTCAGAACAAAAGAACTGTGCTTCCTACACACACGGCCATAACTAGTTCAATTCTGCTTAGGAACCTGAAAAGAACAGTAGATCCTCTTCAGTCCAATACACTGTACTTGCTGGGAACAGACGCGAGTGTTATTTGCACTGTGTATGGCAATGTGAGCATAATAGTGACTTTCTTTACCAGAAAACAACTCTTGCTCGTAGGACCAGAAACTGCATGTGATTCAACTCCATTTGGGACTGGGAAACAAATGCTAGCTCGCCTTACATGAAACACACTCTGCTTTTCAGAAAAGAGAACTCTTCTACTCTACTGTGCTTCCTATGGGGTCCGAACTGTGAGCTTGCTCAGAACAAAAGAACTGTGCTTCCTACACACAAGGGCCATATCTAGTTCAACTCTGCTTAGGAAACTGAGAAGAACAGTAGCTCCTCTTCAGTCCAATACACTGTACTTGCTGGGAACAGACAGGAGGGCTATTTGCACTGTGTATGGCAATGGGAGCGCAATAGTTACTTTCCTTACCAGAAAACAACTCTTGCTCGTAGGACCAGAAACTGCATGTGACTCAACTCCATTTAGGACTGGGAAACAAACGCTAGCTCGCCTTACAAGAAAGACACTCTGCTTTTGAGAAAATAGCAATCTTCTACTCTACTGTGTTTCCAATGGGGTCCGAACAGTGAGCCTGCTCAGAACAAAAGAACTGTGCTTCCTACATACACGACCATATCTAGTTCAATTCTGCTTAGGAACCTGACAAGAACAGTAGATCCTCTTCAGTCCAATACACTGTACTTGTTGGGAACAGACGCCAGTGCTATTTGTCCTGTGTATGGCAATGGCAGCGTAATAGTGACTCTTCTTACTATAAAACAACTCTTGCTCATAGGACCAGAAACTGCATGTGATTCAACTCCATTTAGGACTGGGAAACAAAAGCTAGCTCACCTGACAAGAAACACACTGCTTTAGAGAAAAGAGCACTCTTCTACTCTACTGTGTTTCCTATAGGGCCAGAACAGTGAGCTTGCTCAGAACAAAAGAACTGTGCTTCCTACACACGGGCCATATCTAGTTCAACTCTGCTTAGGAAACTGACAAGAACAGTAGCTCCTCTTCAGTCCGATACACCGTACATGCTGGGAAAAGACGCAAGTGCTATTTGCCTTGTGTAGGGCAATGGGAGCGCAATAGAGACTTTCCTTACCAGAAAACAACTCTTGTTCGTAGGACCAGAAACTGCATGGGATTCAACTCCATTTAGGACTAGGAAACAAACGCTAGCTTGCCTTACAAAAACACACTCTGCTTTTGAGAAAAGAGCACGCTTCTACTCTACTGTGTTTCCTATAGGGCCAGAACAGTGAGCTTTCTCAGAACATAAGAACTGTTCTTCCTACACACACGGGCCATATCATGTTCAACTCTGCATAGGAAACTGACAAGAACAGTAGCTCCTCTTCAGTCCGATACACTATACTTGCTGGGAACAGACGCGGGAGCTATTTGCACTGTGTATGGCAAGGGGAGCACAATAGGTACTTTCCTTACCAGAAAACAACTCTTGCTCTTAGGACCAGAAACTGCATGTGATTCAACTCCATTTAGGACTGGGAAACAAACGCTAGCTCGCCTTACAAAAAACACACTCTGCTTGTGAGAAAAGAGCACTCTTCTACTCTACTGTGTTTCCTATGGTGTCCGAACAGTGAGCTTGCTCAGAACAAAAGAACTGTGCTTCCTACACACACGGCCATATCTAGTTCAATTCTGCTTAGGAAACTGACAAGAACAGTAGCTCCACTTCAGTCCGAAACACTGTACTTTCTGGGAACAGACGCGAGTGCTATTTGCACTGTGTATGGCAATGGGAGCGCAATAGTGACTTTCCTTACCAGAAAACAACTCTTGCTCATAGGACCAGAAACTGCATGTGATTCAACTCTATTTCGGACTGGGATACAAATGCTAGCTTGCCTTCCATGAAACACACTCTGCTTTTGACAAAAGAGCACTCTTCTACTCTACTGTGCTTCCTATAGGGTCCCAACAGTGAGCTAGCTAAGAACAAAAGAACTGTGCTTCCTACACACACGGGCCATATCTACTTCAACTCTGCTTAGGAAACTGAGAAGAACAGTAGCTCCTCTTCAGTCCAATACACTGTACTTCCGGGGAACAGACGCGAGTGCTATTTGCACTGTGTATGGCAATTGGAGCACAATAGTGACTCGTCTTACCAGAAAACAACTCTTGCTAGTAGGACAAAAAACTGCATGTGACTCAACTCCATTTAGGACTGGGAAACAAACGCTAGCTCGCCTTACAAGAAACACACTCTGCTTTTGAGAAAAGAGCACTCTTCTACTCTACTGTGTTTCCTATTGGGTCTGAACAGTGAGCTTGCTCAGAACAAAAGAACTGTGCTTCCTACACACACGGCCATAACTAGTTCAATTCTGCTTAGGAACCTAAAAAGAACAGTAGATCCTCTTCAGTCCAATACACTGTACTTGCTGGAAACAGACGCGAGTGTTATTTGCACTGTGTATGGCAATGGGAGCATAATAGTGACTTTCTTTACCAGAAAACAACTCTTGCTCGTAGGACCAGAAACTGCATGTGATTCAACTCCATTTAGGACTGGGAAACAAATGCTAGCTCGCCTTACATGAAACACACTCTGCTTTTGAGAAAAGAGAACTCTTCTACTCTACTGTGCTTCCTATGGGGTCCGAACTGTGAGCTTGCTCAGAACAAAAGAACTGTGCTTCCTACACACGGGCCATATCTAGTTCAACTCTGCTTAGGAAACTGACAAGAACAGTAGCTCCTCTTCAGTCCGATACACTGTACTTGCTGGGAACAGACGCGAGTGTTATTTGCACTGTGTATGGCAATGGGAGCACAATAGTGACTTTCTTTACCAGAAAACAACTCTTGCTCGTAGGACCAGAAACTGCATGTGATTCAACTCCATTTAGGACTGGGAAACAAATGCTAGCTCGCCTTACATGAAACACACTCTGCTTTTGAGAAAAGAGAACTCTTCTACTCTACTGTGCTTCCTATGGGGTCCGAACAGTGAGCTTGCTCAGAACAAAAGAACTGTGCTTCCTACACACACGGGCCATATCTACTTCAACTCTGCTTAGGAAACTGAGAAGAACAGTAGCTCCTCTTCAGTCCAATACACTGTACTTGCTGGGAACAGACAGGAGGGCTATTTGCACTGGGTTTGGCAATGGGAGCGCAATAGTTACTTTCCTTACCAGAAAACAACTCTTGCTCGTAGGACCAGAAACTGCATGTGACTCAACTCCATTTAGGACTGGAAAACAAACGCTAGCTCGCCTTACAAGAAAGACACTCTGCTTTTGAGAAAATAGCAATCTTCTACTCTACTGTGTTTCCTATGGGGTCCGAACAGTGAGCCTGCACAGAACAGAAGAACTGTGCTTCCTACATACACGACCATGTCTAGTTCAATTCTGCTTAGGAACCTGACAAGAACAGTAGATCCTCTTCAGTCCAATACACTGTACTTGTTGGGAACAGACGCCAGTGCTATTTGTCCTGTGTATGGCAATGGCAACGCAATAGTGACTCTTCTTACTATAAAACAACTCTTGCTCATAGGACCAGAAACTGCATGTGATTCAACTCCATTTAGGACTGGGAAACAAAAGCTAGCTCACCTGACAAGAAACACACTGCTTTAGAGAAAAGAGCACTCTTCTACTCTACTGTGTTTCCTATAGGGCCAGAACAGTGAGCTTGCTCAGAACATAAGAACTGTGCTTCCTACACACATGGGCCATATCTAGTTCAACTCTGCTTAGGAAACTGAGAAGAACAGTAGCTCCTCTTCAGTCCAATACACTGTACTTTCTGGGAACAGACGGGAGGGCTATTTGCACTGTGTATGGCAATGGGAGCCCAATAGTGACGTTCCTTACCAGAAAACAACTCTTGCTCGTAGGACCAGAAACTGCATGTGATTCGACTCCATTTAGGACTGGGAAACAAACGGTAGCTCGCCTTACAAGAAACACACTCTGCTTTAGAGAAAAGAGCACTCTTCTACTCTACTGTGTTTCCTATGGGGTCCAAACAGTGAGCTTGCTCAGAACAAAAGAACTGTGCTTCCTACACACACGGACCATATCTAGTTCAATTCTTCTTAGGAACCTGAGAAGAACAGTAGATCCTGTTCAGTCCAATACACTGTACTTGCTGGAAACAGACGCGAGTGCTATTTGCACAGTGTATGGCAATGGGAGCACAATAGTGACTCGTGTTACCAGAAAACAACTCTTGCTCGTAGGACAAAAAACTGCATGTGACTCAACTCCATTTAGGACTGGGAAACAAACGCTAGCTCGCCTTACAAGAAACACACTCTGCTTTTGAGAAAAGAGCACTCTTCTACTCTACTGTGTTTCCTCTGGGGTCTGAACAGTGAGCTTGCTCAGAACAAAAGAACTGTGCTTCCTACACACACGGCCATATCTAGTTCAATTCTGCTTAGGAACATGACAAGAACAGTAGATCCTCTAAAGTCCAATACACTGTAATTGCTGGGAACAGACGCCAGTGCTATTAGTCCTGTGTATGGCAATGGCAGCGCAATAGTGACACTTCTTACCAGAAAACAACTCTTGCTCGTAGGACCAGATACTGCATGTGATTCAACTCCATTTAGGACTGGGAAACAAACTCTAGCTCGCTTTACAAGAAACACACTCTGCTTTTGAGAAAAGAGCACTCTTCTACTCTACTGTATTTCCTAGAGGGCCAGAACAGTGAGCTTGCTCAGAAAAAAAGAACTGTGCTTCCTACACACACGGGCCATATCTAGTTCAACTCTGCTTAGGAAACTGAGAAGAACAGTAGCTCCTCTTCAGTCCAATACACTGTACTTGCTGGGAAAAGACGCGAGAGCTATTTGCAATGGGTATGGCAAGGGGAGCGCAATAGTGACTTTCCTTACCAGTAAACAACTCTTGCTCATAGGACCAGAAACTGCATGTGATTCAACTCCATTTAGAACTGGGAACAAACGCTAGCTTGCCTTACAAGAAACACACTCTGCTTTTGAGAAAAGAGCATTCTTCTACTCTACTGTGTTTCCCATAGGGCCAGAACAGTGAGCTTGCTCAGAACGAAAGAACTGTGCTTCCTACACACGGGCCATATCTAGTTCAACTCTGCTTAGGAAACTGACAAGAACAGTAGCTCCTCTTCAGTCCGATACACTGTACTTGCGGTGAACAGACGCGAGTGCTATTTGCACTGTGTATGGCAATGGGAGCGCAATAGTGACTTTCTTTACCAGAAAACAACTCTTCTTCGTAGGACCAGAAACTACATGTGATTCAACTCCATTTAACTAGGAAACAAACGCTAGCTCGCCTTACAAAAACACACTCTGCTTTTGAGAAAAGAGCACGCTTCTACTCTACTGTGTTTCCTATAAGGCCAGAAGAGTGAGCTTGCTCAGAACATAAGAACTGTGCTTCCTACACACAAGGGCCATATCATGTTCAACTCTGCTTAGGAAACTGACAAGAACAGTAGCTCCTCTTCAGTCCAATACACTGTACTTGCTGGGAACAGACGCGAGAGCTATTTGCACTGTGTATGGCAAGGGGAGCGCAATAGTGACTTTCCTTACCAGAAAACAACTCATGCTCTTAGGACCAGTAACTGCATGTGATTCAACTCTATTTAGGACTGGGAAACAAATGCTAGCTCGCCTTACAAGAAACACACTCTGCTTTTGAGAAAAGAGCACTCTTCTACTCTACTGTGTTTCCTATGGTGTCCGAACAGTGAGCTTGCTCAGAACAAAAGAACTGTGCTTCCTACACACACGGCCATATCTAGTTCAATTCTGCTTAAGAACCTGACAAGAACAGTAGATCCTCTTCAGTCCAATACACTGTACTTGCTGGGAACAGACGTTAGTGCTATGGCAATGGCAGCGCAATAGTGACTCGTCTTACCAGAAAACAACTCTTGCTCGTAGGACCAGAAACTGCATGTGATTCAACTCCATTTAGGACTGGGAAACAAACTCTAGCTCGCTTTACAAGAAACACACTCTGCTTTTGAGAAAAGAGCACTCTTCTACTCTACTGTATTTCCTATAGGGCCAGAACAGTGAGCTTGCTCAGAAAAAAAGAACTGTGCTTCCTACACACACGGGCCATATCTAGTTCAACTCTGCTTAGGAAACTGAGAAGAACAGTAGCTCCTCTTCAGTCCAATACACTGTACTTGCTGGGAACAGACGGGAGGGCTGTTTGCACTGTGTATGGCAATGGGAGCGCAATAGTGACTTTCCTTACCAGAAAACAACTCTTGCTCGTAGGACCAGAAACTGCATGTGATTCCACTCCATTTAGGACTGGGAAACAAACGGTAGCTTGCCTTACAGGAAACACACTCTGCTTTAGAGAAAAGAGCACTCTTCTACTCCACTGTGTTTCCTATGGTGTCCAAACAGTGAGCTTGCAAAGAACAAAAGAACTGTGCTTCCTACACACACGGACCATATCTAGTTCAATTCTGCTTAGTAAACTGACAAGAAGAGCAGCTCCTCTTCAGTCCAATACACTGTACTTGCTGGGAAAAGACGCGAGTGCTATTTGCCTTGTGAAGGGCAATGGGAGCGCAATAGTGAATTTCCTTACCAGAAAACAACTCTTGTTCATAGGACCAGAAACTGCATGTGATTCAACTCCATTTAGGACTAGGAAACAAACGCTAGCTCGCCTTACAAAAACACACTCTGCTTTTGAGAAAAGAGCACTCTTCTACTCTACTGTGTTTCCTATAGGGCCAGAAGAGTGAACTTGCTCAGAACATAAGAACTGTGCTTCCTACACACACGGGCCATATCTAGTTCAACTCTGCTTAGGAAACAGACAAGAACAGTAGCTCCTCTTCAGTCTGACACACTGTACTTGCTGGGAAAAGACGCGAGAGCTATTTGCAATGGGTATGGCAAGGGGAGCGCAATAGTGTCTTTCCTTACCAGTAAACAACTCTTGCTCGTAGGACCAGAAACTGCATGTGATTCAACTCCATTTAGAACTGGGAAACAAACGCTAGCTTGCCTTACAAGAAACACACTCTGCTTTAGAGAAAAGAGCACTCTTCTACTCTACTGTGTTTCCTATAGGGCCAGAACAGTGAGCTTGCTCAGAACGAAAGAACTGTGCTTCCTACACACGGGCCATATCTAGTTCAACTCTGCTTAGGAAACTGACAAGAACAGTAGCTCCTCTTCAGTCCGATACACTGTACTTGCGGTGAACAGACGCGAGTGCTATTTGCACTGTGTATGGCAATGGGAGCGCAATAGTGACTTTCTTTACCAGAAAAAAACTCTTCTTCGTAGGACCAGAAACTGCATGTGATTCAACTCCATTTAACTAGGAAACAAACGCTAGCTCGCCTTACAAAAACACACTCTGCTTTTGAGAAAAGAGCACGCTTCTACTCTACTGTGTTTCCTATAAGGCCAGAAGAGTGAGCTTGCTCAGAACATAAGAACTGTGCTTCCTACACACAAGGGCCATATCATGTTCAACTCTGCTTAGGAAACTGACAAGAACAGTAGCTCCACTTCAGTCCGAAACACTGTACTTGCTGGGAACAGACGCGAGTGCTATTTGCACTGTGTATGGCAATGGGAGCGCAATAGTGACTTTCCTTACCAGAAAACAACTCTTGCTCATAGGACCAGAAACTGCATGTGATTCAACTCCATTTCGGACTGGGATACAAATGCTAGCTCGCCTTAAATGAAACACACTCTGCTTTTGACAAAAGAGCACTCTTCTACTCTACTGTGCTTCCTATGGGGTCCCAACAGTGAGCTTGCTAAGAACAAAAGAACTGTGCTTCCTACACACACGGGCCATATCTAGTTCAACTCTGCTTAGGAAACTGAGAAGAACAGTAGCTCCTCTTCAGTCCAATACACTGTACTTCCGGGGAACAGACGCGAGTGCTATTTGCACTGTGTATGGCAATTGGAGCACAATAGTGACTCGTCTTACCAGAAAACAACTCTTGCTAGTAGGACAAAAAACTGCATGTGACTCAACTCCATTTGGACTGGGAAACAAACGCTAGCTCGCCTTACAAGAAACACACTCTGCTTTTGAGAAAAGAGCACTCTTCTACTCTACTGTGTTTCCTATTGGGTCTGAACAGTGAGCTTGCTCAGAACAAAAGAACTGTGCTTCCTACACACACGGCCATAACTAGTTCAATTCTGCTTAGGAACCTGAAAAGAACAGTAGATCCTCTTCAGTCCAATACACTGTACTTGCTGGGAACAGACGCGAGTGTTATTTGCACTGTGTATGGCAATGTGAGCATAATAGTGACTTTCTTTACCAGAAAACAACTCTTGCTCGTAGGACCAGAAACTGCATGTGATTCAACTCCATTTGGGACTGGGAAACAAATGCTAGCTCGCCTTACATGAAACACACTCTGCTTTTCAGAAAAGAGAACTCTTCTACTCTACTGTGCTTCCTATGGGGTCCGAACTGTGAGCTTGCTCAGAACAAAAGAACTGTGCTTCCTACACACAAGGGCCATATCTAGTTCAACTCTGCTTAGGAAACTGAGAAGAACAGTAGCTCCTCTTCAGTCCAATACACTGTACTTGCTGGGAACAGACAGGAGGGCTATTTGCACTGTGTATGGCAATGGGAGCGCAATAGTTACTTTCCTTACCAGAAAACAACTCTTGCTCGTAGGACCAGAAACTGCATGTGACTCAACTCCATTTAGGACTGGGAAACAAACGCTAGCTCGCCTTACAAGAAAGACACTCTGCTTTTGAGAAAATAGCAATCTTCTACTCTACTGTGTTTCCAATGGGGTCCGAACAGTGAGCCTGCTCAGAACAAAAGAACTGTGCTTCCTACATACACGACCATATCTAGTTCAATTCTGCTTAGGAACCTGACAAGAACAGTAGATCCTCTTCAGTCCAATACACTGTACTTGTTGGGAACAGACGCCAGTGCTATTTGTCCTGTGTATGGCAATGGCAGCGCAATAGTGACTCTTCTTACTATAAAACAACTCTTGCTCATAGGACCAGAAACTGCATGTGATTCAACTCCATTTAGGACTGGGAAACAAAAGCTAGCTCACCTGACAAGAAACACACTGCTTTAGAGAAAAGAGCACTCTTCTACTCTACTGTGTTTCCTATAGGGCCAGAACAGTGAGCTTGCTCAGAACAAAAGAACTGTGCTTCCTACACACGGGCCATATCTAGTTCAACTCTGCTTAGGAAACTGACAAGAACATTAGCTCCTCTTCAGTCCGATACACCGTACATGCTGGGAAAAGACGCAAGTGCTATTTGCCTTGTGTAGGGCAATGGGAGCGCAATAGAGACTTTCCTTACCAGAAAACAACTCTTGTTCGTAGGACCAGAAACTGCATGGGATTCAACTCCATTTAGGACTAGGAAACAAACGCTAGCTTGCCTTACAAAAACACACTCTGCTTTTCAGAAAAGAGCACGCTTCTACTCTACTGTGTTTCCTATAGGGCCAGAAGAGTGAGCTTTCTCAGAACATAAGAACTGTTCTTCCTACACACACGGGCCATATCATGTTCAACTCTGCATAGGAAACTGACAAGAACAGTAGCTCCTCTTCAGTCCGATACACTATACTTGCTGGGAACAGACGCGGGAGCTATTTGCACTGTGTATGGCAAGGGGAGCACAATAGGTACTTTCCTTACCAGAAAACAACTCTTGCTCTTAGGACCAGAAACTGCATGTGATTCAACTCCATTTAGGACTGGGAAACAAACGCTAGCTCGCCTTACAAGAAACACACTCTGCTTGTGAGAAAAGAGCACTCTTCTACTCTACTGTGTTTCCTATGGTGTCCGAACAGTGAGCTTGCTCAGAACAAAAGAACTGTGCTTCCTACACACACGGCCATATCTAGTTCAATTCTGCTTAGGAAACTGACAAGAACAGTAGCTCCACTTCAGTCCGAAACACTGTACTTGCTGGGAACAGACGCGAGTGCTATTTGCACTGTGTATGGCAATGGGAGCGCAATAGTGACTTTCCTTACCAGAAAACAACTCTTGCTCATAGGACCAGAAACTGCATGTGATTCAACTCCATTTCGGACTGGGATACAAATGCTAGCTTGCCTTCCATGAAACACACTCTGCTTTTGACAAAAGAGCACTCTTCTACTCTACTGTGCTTCCTATGGGGTCCCAACAGTGAGCTAGCTAAGAACAAAAGAACTGTGCTTCCTACACACACGGGCCATATCTACTTCAACTCTGCTTAGGAAACTGAGAAGAACAGTAGCTCCTCTTCAGTCCAATACACTGTACTTCCGGGGAACAGACGCGAGTGCTATTTGCACTGTGTATGGCAATTGGAGCACAATAGTGACTCGTCTTACCAGAAAACAACTCTTGCTAGTAGGACAAAAAACTGCATGTGACTCAACTCCATTTAGGACTGGGAAACAAACGCTAGCTCGCCTTACAAGAAACACACTCTGCTTTTGAGAAAAGAGCACTCTTCTACTCTACTGTGTTTCCTATTGGGTCTGAACAGTGAGCTTGCTCAGAACAAAAGAACTGTGCTTCCTACACACACGGCCATAACTAGTTCAATTCTGCTTAGGAACCTGAAAAGAACAGTAGATCCTCTTCAGTCCAATACACTGTACTTGCTGGAAACAGACGCGAGTGTTATTTGCACTGTGTATGGCAATGGGAGCATAATAGTGACTTTCTTTACCAGAAAACAACTCTTGCTCGTAGGACCAGAAACTGCATGTGATTCAACTCCATTTAGGACTGGGAAACAAATGCTAGCTCGCCTTACATGAAACACACTCTGCTTTTGAGAAAAGAGAACTCTTCTACTCTACTGTGCTTCCTATGGGGTCCGAACTGTGAGCTTGCTCAGAACAAAAGAACTGTGCTTCCTACACACGGGCCATATCTAGTTCAACTCTGCTTAGGAAACTGACAAGAACAGTAGCTCCTCTTCAGTCCGATACACTGTACTTGCTGGGAACAGACGCGAGTGTTATTTGCACTGTGTATGGCAATGGGAGCACAATAGTGACTTTCTTTACCATAAAAGAACTCTTGCTCGTAGGACCAGAAACTGCATGTGATTCAACTCCATTTAGGACTGGGAAACAAATGCTAGCTCACCTTACATGAAACACACTCTGCTTTTGAGAAAAGAGAACTCTTCTACTCTACTGTGCTTCCTATGGGGTCCGAACAGTGAGCTTGCTCAGAACAAAAGAACTGTGCTTCCTACACACACGGGCCATATCTAGTTCAACTCTGCTTAGGAAACTGAGAAGAACAGTAGCTCCTCTTCAGTCCAATACACTGTACTTGCTGGGAACAGACAGGAGGGCTATTTGCACTGGGTTTGGCAATGGGAGCGCAATAGTTACTTTCCTTACCAGAAAACAACTCTTGCTCGTAGGACCAGAAACTGCATGTGACTCAACTCCATTTAGGACTGGAAAACAAACGCTAGCTCGCCTTACAAGAAAGACACTCTGCTTTTGAGAAAGTAGCAATCTTCTACTCTACTGTGTTTCCTATGGGGTCCGAACAGTGAGCCTGCACAGAACAGAAGAACTGTGCTTCCTACATACACGACCATATCTAGTTCAATTCTGCTTAGGAACCTGACAAGAACAGTAGATCCTCTTCAGTCCAATACACTGTACTTGTTGGGAACAGACGCCAGTGCTATTTGTCCTGTGTATGGCAATGGCAGCGCAATAGTGACTCTTCTTACTATAAAACAACTCTTGCTCATAGGACCAGAAACTGCATGTGATTCAACTCCATTTAGGACTGGGAAACAAAAGCTAGCTCACCTGACAAGAAACACACTGCTTTAGAGAAAAGAGCACTCTTCTACTCTACTGTGTTTCCTATAGGGCCAGAACAGTGAGCTTGCTCAGAACAAAAGAACTGTGCTTCCTACACACGGGCCATATCTAGTTCAACTCTGCTTAGGAAACTGACAAGAACAGTAGCTCCTCTTCAGTCCGATGCACCGTACATGCTGGGAAAAGACGCGAGTGCTATTTGCCTTGTGTAGGGCAATGGGAGCGCAATAGAGACTTTCCTTACCAGAAAACAACTCTTGTTCGTAGGACCAGAAACTGCATGGGATTCAACTCCATTTAGGACTGGGAAACAAACGCTAGCTCGCCTTACAAGAAACACACTCTGCTTGTGAGAAAAGAGCACTCTTCTACTCTACTGTGTTTCCTATAGGGCCAGAACAGTGAGCTTGCTCAGAACGAAAGAACTGTGCTTCCTACACACGGGCCATATCTAGTTCAACTCTGCTTAGGAAACTGACAAGAACAGTAGCTCCTCTTCAGTCCGATACACTGTACTTGCGGTGAACAGACGCGAGTGCTATTTGCACTGTGTATGGCAATGGGAGCGCAATAGTGACTTTCTTTACCAGAAAAAAACTCTTCTTTGTAGGACTAGAAACTGCATGTGATTCAACTCCATTTAACTAGGAAACAAACGCTAGCTCGCCTTACAAAAACACACTCTGCTTTTGAGAAAAGAGCACGCTTCTACTCTACTGTGTTTCCTATAAGGCCAGAAGAGTGAGCTTGCTCAGAACATAAGAACTGTGCTTCCTACACACAAGGGCCATATCATGTTCAACTCTGCTTAGGAAACTGACAAGAACAGTAGCTCCACTTCAGTCCGAAACACTGTACTTGCTGGGAACAGACGCGAGTGCTATTTGCACTGTGTATGGCAATGGGAGCGCAATAGTGACTTTCCTTACCAGAAAACAACTCTTGCTCATAGGACCAGAAACTGCATGTGATTCAACTCCATTTCGGACTGGGATACAAATGCTAGCTCGCCTTAAATGAAACACACTCTGCTTTTGACAAAAGAGCACTCTTCTACTCTACTGTGCTTCCTATGGGGTCCCAACAGTGAGCTTGCTAAGAACAAAAGAACTGTGCTTCCTACACACACGGGCCATATCTAGTTCAACTCTGCTTAGGAAACTGAGAAGAACAGTAGCTCCTCTTCAGTCCAATACACTGTACTTCCGGGGAACAGACGCGAGTGCTATTTGCACTGTGTATGGCAATTGGAGCACAATAGTGACTCGTCTTACCAGAAAACAACTCTTGCTAGTAGGACAAAAAACTGCATGTGACTCAACTCCATTTGGACTGGGAAACAAACGCTAGCTCGCCTTACAAGAAACACACTCTGCTTTTGAGAAAAGAGCACTCTTCTACTCTACTGTGTTTCCTATTGGGTCTGAACAGTGAGCTTGCTCAGAACAAAAGAACTGTGCTTCCTACACACACGGCCATAACTAGTTCAATTCTGCTTAGGAACCTGAAAAGAACAGTAGATCCTCTTCAGTCCAATACACTGTACTTGCTGGGAACAGACGCGAGTGTTATTTGCACTGTGTATGGCAATGGGAGCATAATAGTGACTTTCTTTACCAGAAAACAACTCTTGCTCGTAGGACCAGAAACTGCATGTGATTCAACTCCATTTGGGACTGGGAAACAAATGCTAGCTCGCCTTACATGAAACACACTCTGCTTTTCAGAAAAGAGAACTCTTCTACTCTACTGTGCTTCCTATGGGGTCCGAACTGTGAGCTTGCTCAGAACAAAAGAACTGTGCTTCCTACACACAAGGGCCATATCTAGTTCAACTCTGCTTAGGAAACTGAGAAGAACAGTAGCTCCTCTTAAGTCCAATACACTGTACTTGCTGGGAACAGACAGGAGGGCTATTTGCACTGTGTATGGCAATGGGAGCGCAATAGTTACTTTCCTTACCAGAAAACAACTCTTGCTCGTAGGACCAGAAACTGCATGTGACTCAACTCCATTTAGGACTGGGAAACAAACGCTAGCTCGCCTTACAAGAAAGACACTCTGCTTTTGAGAAAATAGCAATCTTCTACTCTACTGTGTTTCCAATGGGGTCCGAACAGTGAGCCTGCTCAGAACAAAAGAACTGTGCTTCCTACATACACGACCATATCTAGTTCAATTCTGCTTAGGAACCTGACAAGAACAGTAGATCCTCTTCAGTCCAATACACTGTACTTGTTGGGAACAGACGCCAGTGCTATTTGTCCTGTGTATGGCAATGGCAGCGCAATAGTGACTCTTCTTACTATAAAACAACTCTTGCTCATAGGACCAGAAACTGCATGTGATTCAACTCCATTTAGGACTGGGAAACAAAAGCTAGCTCACCTGACAAGAAACACACTGCTTTAGAGAAAAGAGCACTCTTCTACTCTACTGTGTTTCCTATAGGGCCAGAACAGTGAGCTTGCTCAGAACAAAAGAACTGTGCTTCCTACACACGGGCCATATCTAGTTCAACTCTGCTTAGGAAACTGACAAGAACAGTAGCTCCTCTTCAGTCCGATACACCGTACATGCTGGGAAAAGACGCAAGTGCTATTTGCCTTGTGTAGGGCAATGGGAGCGCAATAGAGACTTTCCTTACCAGAAAACAACTCTTGTTCGTAGGACCAGAAACTGCATGGGATTCAACTCCATTTAGGACTAGGAAACAAACGCTAGCTTGCCTTACAAAAACACACTCTGCTTTTGAGAAAAGAGCACGCTTCTACTCTACTGTGTTTCCTATAGGGCCAGAACAGTGAGCTTTCTCAGAACATAAGAACTGTTCTTCCTACACACACGGGCCATATCATGTTCAACTCTGCATAGGAAACTGACAAGAACAGTAGCTCCTCTTCAGTCCGATACACTATACTTGCTGGGAACAGACGCGGGAGCTATTTGCACTGTGTATGGCAAGGGGAGCACAATAGGTACTTTCCTTACCAGAAAACAACTCTTGCTCTTAGGACCAGAAACTGCATGTGATTCAACTCCATTTAGGACTGGGAAACAAACGCTAGCTCGCCTTACAAGAAACACACTCTGCTTGTGAGAAAAGAGCACTCTTCTACTCTACTGTGTTTCCTATGGTGTCCGAACAGTGAGCTTGCTCAGAACAAAAGAACTGTGCTTCCTACACACACGGCCATATCTAGTTCAATTCTGCTTAGGAAACTGACAAGAACAGTAGCTCCACTTCAGTCCGAAACACTGTACTTGCTGGGAACAGACGCGAGTGCTATTTGCACTGTGTATGGCAATGGGAGCGCAACAGTGACTTTCCTTACCAGAAAACAACTCTTGCTCATAGGACCAGAAACTGCATGTGATTCAACTCCATTTCGGACTGGGATACAAATGCTAGCTTGCCTTCCATGAAACACACTCTGCTTTTGACAAAAGAGCACTCTTCTACTCTACTGTGCTTCCTATGGGGTCCCAACAGTGAGCTAGCTAAGAACAAAAGAACTGTGCTTCCTACACACACGGGCCATATCTACTTCAACTCTGCTTAGGAAACTGAGAAGAACAGTAGCTCCTCTTCAGTCCAATACACTGTACTTCCGGGGAACAGACGCGAGTGCTATTTGCACTGTGTATGGCAATTGGAGCACAATAGTGACTCGTCTTACCAGAAAACAACTCTTGCTAGTAGGACAAAAAACTGCATGTGACTCAACTCCATTTAGGACTGGGAAACAAACGCTAGCTCGCCTTACAAGAAACACACTCTGCTTTTGAGAAAAGAGCACTCTTCTACTCTACTGTGTTTCCTATTGGGTCTGAACAGTGAGCTTGCTCAGAACAAAAGAACTGTGCTTCCTACACACACGGCCATAACTAGTTCAATTCTGCTTAGGAACCTGAAAAGAACAGTAGATCCTCTTCAGTCCAATACACTGTACTTGCTGGAAACAGACGCGAGTGTTATTTGCACTGTGTATGGCAATGGGAGCATAATAGTGACTTTCTTTACCAGAAAACAACTCTTGCTCGTAGGACCAGAAACTGCATGTGATTCAACTCCATTTAGGACTGGGAAACAAATGCTAGCTCGCCTTACATGAAACACACTCTGCTTTTGAGAAAAGAGAACTCTTCTACTCTACTGTGCTTCCTATGGGGTCCGAACTGTGAGCTTGCTCAGAACAAAAGAACTGTGCTTCCTACACACGGGCCATATCTAGTTCAACTCTGCTTAGGAAACTGACAAGAACAGTAGCTCCTCTTCAGTCCGATACACTGTACTTGCTGGGAACAGACGCGAGTGTTATTTGCACTGTGTATGGCAATGGGAGCACAATAGTGACTTTCTTTACCATAAAAGAACTCTTGCTCGTAGGACCAGAAACTGCATGTGATTCAACTCCATTTAGGACTGGGAAACAAATGCTAGCTCACCTTACATGAAACACACTCTGCTTTTGAGAAAAGAGAACTCTTCTACTCTACTGTGCTTCCTATGGGGTCCGAACAGTGAGCTTGCTCAGAACAAAAGAACTGTGCTTCCTACACACACGGGCCATATCTAGTTCAACTCTGCTTAGGAAACTGAGAAGAACAGTAGCTCCTCTTCAGTCCAATACACTGTACTTGCTGGGAACAGACAGGTGGGCTATTTGCACTGGGTTTGGCAATGGGAGCGCAATAGTTACTTTCCTTACCAGAAAACAACTCTTGCTCGTAGGACCAGAAACTGCATGTGACTCAACTCCATTTAGGACTGGAAAACAAACGCTAGCTCGCCTTACAAGAAAGACACTCTGCTTTTGAGAAAGTAGCAATCTTCTACTCTACTGTGTTTCCTATGGGGTCCGAACAGTGAGCCTGCACAGAACAGAAGAACTGTGCTTCCTACATACACGACCATATCTAGTTCAATTCTGCTTAGGAACCTGACAAGAACAGTAGATCCTCTTCAGTCCAATACACTGTACTTGTTGGGAACAGACGCCAGTGCTATTTGTCCTGTGTATGGCAATGGCAGCACAATAGTGACTCTTCTTACTATAAAACAACTCTTGCTCATAGGACCAGAAACTGCATGTGATTCAACTCCATTTAGGACTGGGAAACAAAAGCTAGCTCACCTGACAAGAAACACACTGCTTTAGAGAAAAGAGCACTCTTCTACTCTACTGTGTTTCCTATAGGGCCAGAACAGTGAGCTTGCTCAGAACAAAAGAACTGTGCTTCCTACACACGGGCCATATCTAGTTCAACTCTGCTTAGGAAACTGACAAGAACAGTAGCTCCTCTTCAGTCCGATGCACCGTACATGCTGGGAAAAGACGCGAGTGCTATTTGCCTTGTGTAGGGCAATGGGAGCGCAATAGAGACTTTCCTTACCAGAAAACAACTCTTGTTCGTAGGACCAGAAACTGCATGGGATTCAACTCCATTTAGGACTGGGAAACAAACGCTAGCTCGCCTTACAAGAAACACACTCTGCTTGTGAGAAAAGAGCACTCTTCTACTCTACTGTGTTTCCTATGGTGTCCGAACAGTGAGCTTGCTCAGAACAAAAGAACTGTGCTTCCTACACACACGGCCATATCTAGTTCAATTCTGCTTAGGAACCTGACAAGAACAGTAGATCCTCTTCAGTCCAATACACTGTACTTGCTGGGAACAGACGCCAGGGCTATTTGTCCTGTGTATGGCAATGGTAGCGCAATAGTGACTCTTCTTACCATAAAAAAACTCTTGCTCGTAGGACTAGAAACTGCATGTGATTCAACTCCATTTAGGACTGGGAAACAAAAGCTAGCTCGCCTTACAAGAAACACACTCTGCTTTAGAGAAAAGAGCACTCTTCTACTCTACTGTTTTTCCTATATGGCCATAACAGTGAGCTTGGTCAGAACAAAAGAACTGTGCTTCCTACACACGGGCCATAACTAGTTCAACTCTGCTTAGGAAACTGACAAGAACAGTAGCTCCTCTTCAGTCCGAAACACTGTACTTGCTGGGAACTGACGCGAGTGCTATTTGCACTGTGTATGGCAATTGGAGCACAATAGTGACTCGTCTTACCAGAAAACAACTCTTGCTCGTACGACAAAAAACTGCATGTGACTCAACGCCATATAGGACTGGGAAACAACGCTAGCTCGCCTTACAAGAAACACACTCTGCTATTGAGAAAAGAGCACTCTTCTACTCTACTGTGTTTCCTTTTGGGTCTGAACAGTGAGCTTGCTCAGAACAAAAGGACTGTGCTTCCTACACACACGGCCATAACTAGTTCAATTCTGCTTAGGAACCTGACAAGAACAGTAGATCCTCTTCAGTCCAATACACTGTACTTGCTGCTAACAGACGCCAGTGCTATTTGTCCTGTGTATGGCAATGGCAGCGCAATAGTGACTCTTCTTACCATAAAACAACTCTTGCTCGTAGGACCAGAAACTGCATGTGATTCAACTCCATTTATGACTGGGAAACAAAAGCTAGCTCACCTTACAAGAAACACACTCTGCTTTAGAGAAAAGAGCACTCTTCTACTCTACTGTGTTTCCTATGGGGCCAGAACAGTGAGCTTTCTCAGAACAAATGAACTGTGCTTCCTACACACGGGCCATATCTAGTTCAACTCTGCTTAGGAAACTGACAAGAACAGTAGCTCCTCTTCAGTCCAATTCACTGTACTTGCTGGGAACAGACGCATGTGCTATTTCCTCTGTGTATGCCAAAGGGAGCACAATAGTGACTTTCCTTACCAGAAAACAAATCTTGTTCGTAGGACTAGAAACTGCATGTGATTCCCCTCCATTTAGGACAGGGGAACAAACGCTAGCTCACCTTACAAGAAACACACTCTGCTTTAGAGAAAATAGCACTCTTCTACTCTACTGTGTTTCCTATGGGGTCCGAACAGTGAGCTTGCTCAGAACAAAAGAACTGTGCTTAATACACACACGGACCACAACTAGTTCAACTCTGCTTAGGAAACTGACAAGATCAGTAGCTCCTATTCAGTCCAATACACTGTACTTGCTGGGATAAGACGCGAGTGCTATTTGCCTTGTGTAGGGCAATGGGAGCGCAATAGTGACTTTCCTTACCAGAAAACAACTCTTGTTCGTAGGACCAGAAACTGCATGTGATTCAACTCCATTTAGGACTGGGAAACAAACTCTCGCTCGCTTTACAAGAAACACACTCTGCTTTTGAGAAAAGAGCACTCTTCTACTCTACTGTGTTTCCTATAGGGCCAGAACAGTGAGCTTGCTCAGAACATAAGAACTGTGCTTCCTACACACACGGCCATATCTAGTTCAACTCTGCTTAGGAAACTGACAAGAACAGTATACCCTCCACTCAAATACACTGCACAAGCTGCGAACAGGCACCAGTGCTATTTGCCCTGTGTATGACAATGGGAGCGCAATAGAGACTCTTCTTACCAGAAAACAACTCTTGCTCGTAGGACCAGAAACTGCAAGTGACTCAACTCCATTTAGGACTGGGAAAGAAACGCTAGCTCGCCTTACAAGAAACACACTCTGCTTTTGAGAAAAGAGCACTCTTCAACTCTACTGTGTTTCCTATAGGGCCAGAACAGTGAACTTGCTCAGAAAAAAAGAACTGTGCTTCCTACACACACGACCATATCTAGTTCAATTCTGCTTAGGAACCTGACAAGAACAGTAGATTCTCTTCAGTCCAATACACTGTACATGCTGGGAACCAACGACAATACTATTTGCACTGTGTATGACATTGAGAGTACAATAGTGATTCTTCTTACCAGAAAACAATTCTTGCTCGTAGGACCAGAAACTGCATGGGATTCAACTCCATTTAGGACTGGGAAACAAACGCTAGCTCGCCTACAAGAAACACACTCTGCTTTTGAGAAAAGAGCACTCATCGACTCTACTGGGTTTCCTATGGGGTCCAAACAGTGAGCTTGCTCAGAACAAAAGAACTGTGCTTCCTACACACATGGGCCATATCTAATTCAACTTTGCTTAGGTCACTGACAAGAACAGTAGCTCCTCTTCAGTCTAATACACTGTACTTGTTAGGAAGAGACGCGAGTGCTATTTGTACTCTCTATGGCAATGGGAGCGCAATAGTGACTCTTCTTACCAGAAAACAACTCTTGCTCTTAGGACCACAAACTGCATGTGACTCACCTCCATTTAGGACTGGGAAACAAACGCTAGCTCTGCTCACAAGAAACACACTCTGCTTTTGAGAAAAGAGCACTCTTCTACTCTACTGTGTTTCCTCTATGGCCAGAACAATGAGCTTGCTCAGAACAAAAGGACTGTGCTTCCTACACACACGGGCCGTATCTAATTCAATTCTCCTTAGGAAACTGACGAGAATAGTATACGCTCTTCAGTCAAATACACTGCACTTGCTGGGAACAGACACCAGTGCTATTTGCCCTGTGTATGACAAAGGGAGCACAATAGTGACTCTTCTTACCAGAAAACAACTCTTGCTCATAGGACCAGAAACTGCATGAGACAAAACTCCATTTAGGACTGGGAAAGAAACGCTAGCTTGCCTTACAAGTAACACACTCTGCTTTTGAGAAAAGAGCACTCTTCTACTCTACTGTGTTTACTATAGGGCCAGAACAGTGAACTTGCTCAAAACAAAAGAACTGTGCTTCCTACACACAGGGGCCATATATAGTTCAACTCTGCTTAGGAAACTGACAAGAACAGTAGCTCCTCTTGAGTCCAATACTCTGTACATGCATGGAACAGATGCCAGTGCTATTTGCACTGTTTCTGGCAAAGGGAGCGCAATAGTGACTCTTCTTACCAGAAAAATCTCTGGCTCGTAGAACCAAAAACTGCACGGGATTCAATTCCATTTCTGACTGGGAAACAAACACTAGCTCGCCTTTCAATAAACACACTCTGCTTTTGAGAAAAGAGCACTCTTCTACTCTACTGTGTTTCCAATGGGGTCCAAAGAGTGAGCTTGCTCAGAACAAAAGAACTGTGCTTTCTACACACATGGCCATATCTAGTTCAATTCTGCGTAGGAACCTGACAAGAACAGTAGATCCTCTTCAGTCCAATACACTGTACTTGCTGGGAACAGACGCGAGTGATATTTGCAAAGTGTATGGCAATGGGAGCGCAATGTGACTTTCCTTACCAGAAAACAACTCTTGTTCGTAGGACTTGAAACTACTTGTGATTCAACTCCATTTAGGACTAGGAAACAAACGCTAGCTTGCCTTACAAGAAACACACTCTGCTTTAGAGAAAAGAGCACTCTTCTACTCTACTGTGTTTCCTATAGGGCCAGAACAGTGAGCTTGCTCAGAACATAAGAACTGTGCTTCCTACACACACGGGCCATAACTAGTTCAACTCTGCTTAGGAAACTGACAAGAACAGTAGCTCCTCTTCAGTCTGATACACAGTACTTGCTGGGAACAGACGCGAGTGCTATTTGCACTGTGTATGGCAATGGGAGCGCAATAGTGACTTTCCATACCAGAAAACAACTCTTGCTCTTAGGACCAGAAACTTCATGTGATTCAACACCATTTAGGACTGGGAAACAAACACTAGCTTGCCTTACAAGAAACACACTCTGCTTTTGAGAAAAGAGCACTCATCTACTCTACTGTGTTTCCTATAGGGTCCGAACAGTGAGCTTGCACAGAACAAACGAACTGTGCTTCCTACACACACGGCCATATCTAGTTTAAGTCTGCTTAGGAACCTGACAAGAACAGTAGATCCTCTTCAGTCCAATACACTGTACTTGCTGGGAACAGACGCCAGTGCTATTTGTCCTGTGTATGGCAATGGCAGCACAATAGTGACTCTTCTTACCATAAAACAACTCTTGCGCATAGGACCAGAAACTGCATGTGATTCAACTCCATTTAGGACTGGGAAACAAACACTAGCTTGCCTTACAAGAAACACACTCTGCATTAGAGAAAAGAGCACTCTTCTACTCTACTGTGTTTCCTATAGGGCCAGAAGAGTGAGCTTGCTCAGAACAAAAGAACTGTGCTTCCTACACATGGGCCATATCTAGTTCAACTCTGCATAGGAAACTGACAAGAACAGTAGCTCCTCTTCAGTCCGATACACTGTACTTTCTGGGAACAGACGCGAGTGCTATTTGCACTGTGTACGGCAATGGGAGCACAATAGTGACTTTCCTTACCCGAAAACAACTCTTGCTCGTAGTACCAGAAACTGCATGTGATTCAACTCCATTTAGGACTGAGAAACAAATGCTAGCTCGCCTTACATGAAACACACTCTGCTTTTGAGAAAAGAGCACTCTTCTACTCTACTGTGTTTCCTATGGGGTCCGAACAGTGAGCTTGCTCAGAACAAAAGAACTATGCTTCCTACACACACGTGCCATATCTAGTTCAATTCTGCTTAGGAAACTGACAAGAACGGTAGCTCCTCTTCGGTCCAATACACTTTACTTGCGGGGAACAGACGCGAGTGCTATTTGCACTGTGTATGGCAATTGGAGCACAATAGTGACTCATCTTACCAGAAAACAACTCTTGCTCGTAGGACCAAAACTGCATGTGACTCAACTCCATTTAGGACTGGGAAACAAACGCTAGCTCGACTTCCAAGAAACACACTCTGCTTTTGAGAAAAGAGCACTCTTCTACTCTACTGTGCTTCCTATAGTGCCGGAACAGTGAGCTTGCTCAGAAAAAAAGAACTGTGCATCCTACACACACGGGCCATACCTAGTTCAACTCTTCTTAGGAAACTGAGAAGAACAGTAGCTCCTCTTCAGTCCAATACACTGTACTTGCTGGGAACAGACGGGAGGGCTATTTGCACTGTGTATGGCAATGGGAGCACAATAGTGACTTTCTTTACCAGAAAACAACTCTTGCTCGTAGGACCAGAAACTGCATGTGATTCCACTCCATTTAGGACTGGGAAACAAACGGTAGCTCGCCTTACAAGAAACACACTCTGCTTTAGAGAAAAGAGCACACTTCTACTCTAATGTGTTTCCTATGGGGTCCAAACAGTGAGCTTGCTCAGAACAAAAGAACTGTGGTTCCTACACACACGGATCATATGTAGTTCAACTCTGCTTAGGAAACTGACAAGAACAGTAGCTCCTCTTCAGTCCAATACACTGTACTTGCTGGGAACAGACGCGAGTGCTATTTACACTGTGTATGGAAATGAGAGCGCAATAGTGACTTTCCTTACCAGAAAACAACTCTTGCTTGTAGGACCACAAACTGCATGTGATTCAACTCCATTTAGGACTGGGAAACAAACGCTAGCTCGACTTCCAAGAAACACACCCTGCTTTAGAGAAAAGAGCACTCTTCTACTCTACTGTGTTTCCTATGGGGTCCAAACAGTGAGCTTGCTCAGAACAAAAGAACTGTGTTTCCTACACACGGACCATATCGAGTTCAACTCTGCTTAGTAAACTGACAAGAACAGTAGCTCCTAATCAGTCCAATACACTGTACTTGCTGGGAAAAGACGCGAGTGCTATTTGCCTTGTGTAGGGCAATGGGAGCACAATAGTGACTTTCCTTACCATAAAAGAACTCTTGCTCGTAGGACCAGAAACTCCATGTGATTCAACTCCATTTAGGTCTGGGAAACAAATGCTAGCTCGCCTTACATGAAACACACTCTGCTTTTGAGAAAAGAGCACTCTTCTACTCTACTGTGTTTCCTATGGGGTCCGAACAGTGAGCTTTCTCAGAACAAAAGAACTGTGCTTCCTACACACAAGGGCCATATCTAGTTCAACTCTGCTTAGGAAACTGACAAGAACAGTAGCTCCTCTTCAGTCCAATACACTGTACTTGCGGGGAACAGACGCGAGTGCTATTTGCACTGTGTATGGCAATTGGAGCACAATAGTGACTCGTCTTACCAGAAAACACATCATGCTCGTAGGACAAAAAACGGCATGTGACTCAACTCCATTTAGGACTGGGAAACAAACGCTAGCTCTCCTTACAAGAAACACACTCTGCTTTTGAGAAAAGAGCACTCTTCTACTCTACTGTGTTTCCTGTGGAGTCCGAACACTGAACTTGCTCAGAACAAAAGAACTGTGCTTCCTACACACACGGCCATATCTAGTTCAATTCTGCTTAGGAACCTGACAAGAACAGTAGATCCTCTTCAGTCCAATACACTGTACGTGCTGGGAACAGACGCCAGTGCTATTTGTCCTGTGTATGGCAATGGCAGTGCAAAAGTGACTCTTCATACCATAAAACAACTCTTGCTCATAGGACTAGAAACTGCATGTGATTCAACTCCATTTAGGACTGGAAAACAAACGCTAGCTCGCCTTACAAGAAACACACTCTGCTTTAGAGAAAAGAGCACGCTTCTACTCTACTGTGTTTCCTATAGGGCCAGACAGTGAGCTTGCTCAGAACAAAAGAACTGTGCTTCCTACACACACGGCCATATTTAGTTCAATTCTGCTTAGGAAACTGAGAAGAACAGTAGCTCCTCTTCAGTCCAATACACTGTACTTGCTGGGAACAGGTGGGAGGGCTATTTGCACTGTGTATGGCAATGGGAGCGCAATGTGACTTTCCTTACCAGAAAACATCTCTTGCTCATAGAACCAGAAACTGCATGTGATTCAACTCCATTTACGACTGGGAAACAAACACTATCTCGCCTTACAAGAAAACACTCTGCTGTTGATAAAAGAGCACTCTTCTACTCTACTGTGTTTCCTATAGGGTCTGAACAGTGAGCTTGCTCAGTACAAAAGAACTGTGCTTCCTACACACACGGCCATATCTAGTTCAAGTCTGCTTAGGAACCTGACAAGAACAGTAGATCCTCTTCAGTCCAATACACTGTACTTGCTGGGAACAGACGCCAGTGCTATTTGTCCTGTGTATGGCAATGGCAGCGCAATAGTGACTCTTCTTACCAGAAAACAACTCTTGCTCGTGGACCAGAAACTGCATGTGATTCAACTCCATTTAGGACTGGGAAACAAACTCTAGCTCGCTTTACAAGAAACACACTCTGCTTTTGAGAAAAGAGCACTCTTCTACTCTACTGTGTTTCCCATAGGGCCAGAACAGTGAGCTTGATCAGAAAAAAAGAACTGTGCTTCCTACACACACGGGCCATATCTAGTTCAACTCTGCTTAGAAATCTGAGAAGAACAGTAGCGCCTCTTCAGTCCAAAACACTGTACTTGCTGGGAACAGATGGGAGGGCTATTTGCACTGTGTATGGCAATGGGAGCACAATAGAGACTTTCCTTACCAGAAAACAACTCTTGCTCATAGGAACACAAACTGCATGTGATTCTACTCCATTTAGGAATAGGAAACAAACGCTAGCTCGCCTTAAAAGAAACACACTCTGCTTTTGAGAAAAAAGCACTCTTCTACTCTACTGTGTTTCCTATGGGGTCCAAACAGTGAGCTTGCTCAGAAAAAAAACTGTGCTTCCTACACACACGACCATATCTAGTTCAAGTCTGCTTAGGAACCTGACAGGAACGGTAGATCCTCTTCAGCCCAACACACTGTACTAGCTGCGAACAGATGCCAGTGCTATTTGTCCTGTGTATGGCAATGGCAGTGCAATAGTGACTCTTCTTACCATAAAACAACTCTTGCTCGTAGTACCAGAAACAGCATGGGATTCAACTCCATTTAGGACTGCGAAACAAACGCTAGCACGCCTTATAAGAAATACACTCTGCTTTAGAGAAAAGAGCACTCTTCTACTCTACTGTGTTTCCTATGGGGTCCAAACAGTGAGCTTGCAAAGAACAAAAGAACTGTGCTTCCTACAAACACGGATCATATCTAGTTCAACTCTGCTTAGGAAACTGACAAGAACAGTAGCACCTATCCAGTCCAATACACTGTACTTGCTGGGAACAGACGCGAGTGCTATTTGCACTGTGTATGGCAATGGGAACGTAATGTGACTTTCCTTACCAGAGAAGAACTCTTGATCGTAGGACCTGAAACTGCATGTGATTCAACTCCATTTAGGACTAGGAAACAAACGCTAGCTCGCCTTACAAGAAACACACTCCGCTTTTGAGAAAAGAGCACTCTTCTACTCTACTGTGTTTCCTATAGGGCCAGAACAGTGACTTGCTCAGAACATAAGAACTGTGATTAATACACACACGGGCCATATCTACTTCAACTCTGCTTAGGAAACTGAGAAGAACAGTAGCTCCTTTTCAGTCTCATACACTGTACTTGCTGGGAACAGACGCGAGTGCTATTTGCACTGTGTATGCAATGGGAGCTCAATAGTGACTTTCCTTACCAGAAAACAACTCTTGCTCATAGGACCAGAAACTGCATGTGATTCAACTCAATTTAGGGCTTGGAAACAAATGCTAGCTCGCCTTACAAGAAACACACTCTGCTTTTGAGAAAAGAGCACTCTTCTACTCTACTGTGCTTCCTATGGGGTCCGAACAGTGAGCTTGCTCAGAACAAAAGAACTGTGCTTCGTACCCACGACCATATCTAGTTCAATTCTGTTTAGGAACCTGACAAGAACAGTAGATCCTCTTCAGTCCAATATACTGTACTTGCTGGGAACAGACGCCAGTGCTATTTGTCCTATGTATGGCAATGGCAGCGCAATAGTGACTCTTCTTACCATAAAACAACTCTTGCTCATAGGACCAAAAACTGCATGTGACTCAACTCCATTTAGGACTGGGAAACAAACGCTAGCTCGACTTCCAAGAAACACACTATGCTTTTGAGAAAAGAGCACTCTTCTACTCTACTGTGCTTCCTATAGTGCCAGAACAGTGAGCTTGCTGAGAAAAAAAGAACTGTGCATCCTACACACACGGGCCATACCTAGTTCAACTCTTCTTATTAACTGAGAAGAACAGTAGCTCCTCTTCAGTCCAATACACTGTACTTGCTGGGAACAGACGGGAGGGCTATTCGCACTGTGCATGGCAATGGGAGCACAATAGTGACTTTCTTTACCAGAAAACAACTCTTGCTCGTAGGACCAGAAACTGCATGTGATTCCACTCCATTTAGGACGGGGAAACAAACGGTAGCTCGCCTTACAAGAAACACACTCTGCTTTAGAGAAAAGAGCACTCTTCTACTCTACTGTGTTTCCGATGGGGTCCAAACAGTGAGCTTGCTCAGAACAAAAGAACTGTGCTTCCTACACACACGGACCATATCTAGTTCAACTCTGCTTAGTAAACTGACAAGAACAGTAGCTCCTATTCAGTCCAATACACTGTACTTGCTGGGAAAAGACGCGAGTGCTATTTGCCTTGTGTAGGGCAATGGGAGTACAATAGTGACTTTCCTTACCATAAAACAACTCTTGCTCGTAGGACCAGAAACTCCATGTGATTCAACTCCATTTAGGTCTGGGAAACAAATGCTAGCTCGCCTTACATGAAACACACTCTGCTTTTGAGAAAAGAGCACTCTTCTACTCTACTGTGTTTCCTATGGGGTCCGAACAGTGAGCTTGCTCAGAAGAAAAGAACTGTGATTCCTGCACACAAGGGCCATATCTAGTTCAACTCTGCTTAGGAAACTGACAAGAACAGTAGCTCCTTCTGAGTCCAATACACTGTACTTGCGGGGAAGAGACGCGAGTGCTTTTTGCACTGTGTATGGCAATTGAAGCACAATAGTGACTCATCTTACCAGAAAACACATCTTGCTCGTAGGACAAAAAACTGCATGTGACTCAACTCCATTTAGGACTGGGAAACAAATGCTAGCTCGCCTTACAAGAAACACACTCTGCTTTTGAGAAAAGAGCACTCTTCTACTCTACTGTGTTTCCTATGGAGTCCGAACACTGAACTTGCTCAGAACAAAAGAACTGTGCTTCCTACACACACGGCCATATCTAGTTCAAGTCTGCTTAGGAACCTGACAAGAACAGTAGATCCTCTTCAGTCCAATACACTGTACTTGCTGGGAACAGACGCCAGTGCTATTTGTCCTGTGTATGGAAATGGCAGCGCAAAAGTGACTCTTCTTACCATAAAACAACTCTTGCTCATAGGACTAGAAACTGCATGTGATTCAACTCCATTTAGGACTGGAAAACAAACGCTAGCTCGCCTTACAAGAAACACACTCTGCTTTAGAAAAAAGAGCACAATTCTACTCTACAGTGTTTCCTATAAGGCCAGAACAGTGAGCTTGCTCAGAACAAAAGAACTGTGCTTCCTACACACACGGCCATATTTAGTTCAATTCTGCTTAGGAAACTGAGAAGAACAGTAGCTCCTCTTTAGTCCAATACTCTGTACTTGCTGGGAACAGGTGGGAGGGCTATTTGCACTGTGTATGGCAATGGGAGCGCAATAGTGACTTTCCTTACCAGAAAACAACTCTTGCTCGTAGGAACACAAACTGCATGTGATTCCACTCCATTTAGGAGTGGGAAACAAACGCTAGCTCGCCTTAAAAGAAACACACTCTGCTTTTGAGAAAAAAGCACTCTTCTACTCTACTGTGTTTCCTATGGGGTCCGAACAGTGAGCTTGCTCAGAACAAAAAAACTGTGCTTTCTACACACACGGCCATATCTAGTTCAAGACTGCATAGGAACCTGACAAGAACAATAGATCCTCTTCAGCCCAATACACTATACTTGCTGCGAACAGACGCCAGTGCTATTTGTCCTGTGTATGGCAATGGCAGCGCAATAGTGACTCTTTTTACCAGAAAACAACTCTTGTTCGTAGTACCAGAAACTGCATGGGATTCAACTCCATTTAGGACTGCGAAACAAACGCTAGCTCGCCTTACAAGTAACACACTCTGCTTTAGAGAAAAGAGCACTCTTCTGCTCTACTGTGTTTCCTATGGGGTCCAAACAGTGAGCTTGCAAAGAACAAAAGAACTGTGCTTCCTACAAACACGGATCATATCTAGTTCAACTCTGCTTAGGAAACTGACATGAACAGTAGCACCTATCCAGTCCAATACACTGTACTTGCTGGGAACAGACTCCAGTGCTATTTGCACTGTGTATGGCAATGGGACCGCAATAGTGACTTTCCTTACCAGAAAACAACTCTTGCTCAAAGGACCAGAAACTGCATGTGATTCAACTCCATTTAGGACTGGGAAACAAACGCTAGCTCGCCTTACAAGAAACACACTCTGCTTTTGAGAAAAGAGCACTCTTCTACTCTACTGTGTTTCCTATAGGGTCTGAACAGTGAGCTTGCTCAGAACAAAAGAACTGTGCTTCCTACACACACGGCCATATCTAGTTCAAGTCTGCTTAGGAACCTGACAAGAACAGTAGATCCTCTTCAGTCCAATACACTGTACTTGCTGGGAACAGATGCCAGTGCTATTTGTCCTGTGTATGGCAATGGCAGCGCAATAGTTACTCTTCTTACCAGAAAATAACTCTTGCTCGTGGACCAGAAACTGCATGTGATTCAACTCCATTTAGGACTGGGAAACAAACTCTAGCTCGCTTTACATGAAACACACTCTGCTTTTGAGAAAAGAGCACTCTTCTACTCTACTGTGTTTCCCATAGGGCCAGAACAGTGAGCTTGTTCAGAAAAAAAGAACTGTGCTTCCTACACACACGGGCCATATCTAGTTCAACTCTGCTTAGAAATCTGAGAAGAACAGTAGCACCTCTTCAGTATAATACACTGTACTTGCTGGGAACAGTTGGGAGGGCTATTTGCACTGTGTATGGCAATGGGAGCACAATAGTGACTTTCCTTACCAGAAAACAACTCTTGCTCGTAGGACCAGAAACTGCATGTGATTCAACTCCATTTAGGACTGGGGAACAAGTGCTAGCTCGCCTTACATGAAACACACTATGCTTTTGAGAAAAGAGCACTCTTCTACTCTACTGTGTTTCCTATGGGGTCCAAACAGTGAGCTTGTTCAGAAAAAAAAACTGTGCTTCCTACACACACGGCCATATCTAGTTCAAGTCTGCTTAGGAACCTGACAAGAACAGTACATCCTCTTCAGCCCAATACACTGTACTTGCTGCGAACAGATGCCAGTGCTTTTTGTCCTGTGTATGGCAATGGCAGCGCAATAGTGACTCTTTTTACCAGAAAACAACTCTTGCTCGTAGTACCAGAAACTGCATGGGATTCAACTCCATTTAGGACTGCGAAACAAACGCTAGCTCGCCTTACAAGTAACACACTCTGCTTTAGAGAAAAGAGCACTCTTCTGCTCTACTGTGTTTCCTATGGGGTCCAAAAAGTGAGCTTGCAAAGAACAAAAGAACTGTGCTTCCTACAAACACGGATCATATCTAGTTCAACTCTGCTTAGGAAACTGACAAGAACAGTAGCACCTATCCAGTCCAATACACTGTACTTGCTGGGAACAGACTCCAGTGCTATTTGCACTGTGTATGGCAATGGGAGCGCAATAGTGACTTTCCTTACCAGAAAACAACTCTTGCTCATAGGACCAGAAACTGCATGTGATTCAATTCCATTTAGGACTGGGAAACAAACGCTAGCTCGCCTTACAAGAAACAAACTCTGCTTTTGATAAAAGAGCACTCTTCTACTCTAGTGTGTTTCCTATAGGGTCCGAACAGTGAGCTTGCTCAGAACAAAAGTACTGTGCTTCCTACACACACGGCCATATCTAGTTCAAGTCTGCTTAGGAACCTGACAAGAACAGTAGATCCTCTTCAGTCCAATACACTGTACTTGCTGGGAACAGACGCCAGTGCTATTTGTCCTGTGTATGGCAATGGCAGCGCAATAGTTACTCTTCTTACCAGAAAACAACTCTTGCTCGTGGACCAGAAACTGCATGTGATTCCACTCCATTTAGGACTGGGAAACAAACTCTAGCTCGCTTTACAAGAAACACACTCTGCTTTTGAGAAAAGAGCACTCTTCTACTCTACTGTGTTTCCCATAGGGCCAGAACAGTGAGCTTGCTCAAAAAAAAGAACTGTGCTTCCTACACACACGGGCCATATCTAGTTCAACTCTGCTTAGAAATCTGAGAAGAACAGTAGCTCCTCTTCAGTCCAATACACTGTACTTGCTGGGAACAGTTGGGAGGGCTATTCGCACTGTGCATGGCAATGGGAGCACAATAGTGACTTTCTTTACCAGAAAACAACTCTTGCTCGTAGGACCAGAAACTGCATGTGATTCCACTCCATTTAGGACGGGGAAACAAACGGTAGCTCGCCTTACAAGAAACACACTCTGCTTTAGAGAAAAGAGCACTCTTCTACTCTACTGTGTTTCCGATGGGGTCCAAACAGTGAGCTTGCTCAGAACAAAAGAACTGTGCTTCCTACACACACGGACCATATCTAGTTCAACTCTGCTTAGTAAACTGACAAGAACAGTAGCTCCTATTCAGTCCAATACACTGTACTTGCTGGGAAAAGACGCGAGTGCTATTTGCCTTGTGTAGGGCAATGGGAGTACAATAGTGACTTTCCTTACCATAAAACAACTCTTGCTCGTAGGACCAGAAACTCCATGTGATTCAACTCCATTTAGGTCTGGGAAACAAATGCTAGCTCGCCTTACATGAAACACACTCTGCTTTTGAGAAAAGAGCACTCTTCTACTCTACTGTGTTTCCTATGGGGTCCGAACAGTGAGCTTGCTCAGAAGAAAAGAACTGTGATTCCTGCACACAAGGGCCATATCTAGTTCAACTCTGCTTAGGAAACTGACAAGAACAGTAGCTCCTTCTGAGTCCAATACACTGTACTTGCGGGGAAGAGACGCGAGTGCTTTTTGCACTGTGTATGGCAATTGAAGCACAATAGTGACTCATCTTACCAGAAAACACATCCTGCTCGTAGGACAAAAAACTGCATGTGACTCAACTCCATTTAGGACTGGGAAACAAATGCTAGCTCGCCTTACAAGAAACACACTCTGCTTTTGAGAAAAGAGCACTCTTCTACTCTACTGTGTTTCCTATGGAGTCCGAACACTGAACTTGCTCAGAACAAAAGAACTGTGCTTCCTACACACACGGCCATATCTAGTTCAAGTCTGCTTAGGAACCTGACAAGAACAGTAGATCCTCTTCAGTCCAATACACTGTACTTGCTGGGAACAGACGCCAGTGCTATTTGTCCTGTGTATGGAAATGGCAGCGCAAAAGTGACTCTTCTTACCATAAAACAACTCTTGCTCATAGGACTAGAAACTGCATGTGATTCAACTCCATTTAGGACTGGAAAACAAACGCTAGCTCGCCTTACAAGAAACACACTCTGCTTTAGAAAAAAGAGCACAATTCTACTCTACAGTGTTTCCTATAAGGCCAGAACAGTGAGCTTGCTCAGAACAAAAGAACTGTGCTTCCTACACACACGGCCATATTTAGTTCAATTCTGCTTAGGAAACTGAGAAGAACAGTAGCTCCTCTTTAGTCCAATACTCTGTACTTGCTGGGAACAGGTGGGAGGGCTATTTGCACTGTGTATGGCAATGGGAGCGCAATAGTGACTTTCCTTACCAGAAAACAACTCTTGCTCGTAGGAACACAAACTGCATGTGATTCCACTCCATTTAGGAGTGGGAAACAAACGCTAGCTCGCCTTAAAAGAAACACACTCTGCTTTTGAGAAAAAAGCACTCTTCTACTCTACTGTGTTTCCTATGGGGTCCGAACAGTGAGCTTGCTCAGAACAAAAAAACTGTGCTTTCTACACACACGGCCATATCTAGTTCAAGACTGCATAGGAACCTGACAAGAACAATAGATCCTCTTCAGCCCAATACACTATACTTGCTGCGAACAGACGCCAGTGCTATTTGTCCTGTGTATGGCAATGGCAGCGCAATAGTGACTCTTTTTACCAGAAAACAACTCTTGTTCGTAGTACCAGAAACTGCATGGGATTCAACTCCATTTAGGACTGCGAAACAAACGCTAGCTCGCCTTACAAGTAACACACTCTGCTTTAGAGAAAAGAGCACTCTTCTGCTCTACTGTGTTTCCTATGGGGTCCAAACAGTGAGCTTGCAAAGAACAAAAGAACTGTGCTTCCTACAAACACGGATCATATCTAGTTCAACTCTGCTTAGGAAACTGACATGAACAGTAGCACCTATCCAGTCCAATACACTGTACTTGCTGGGAACAGACTCCAGTGCTATTTGCACTGTGTATGGCAATGGGACCGCAATAGTGACTTTCCTTACCAGAAAACAACTCTTGCTCAAAGGACCAGAAACTGCATGTGATTCAACTCCATTTAGGACTGGGAAACAAACGCTAGCTCGCCTTACAAGAAACACACTCTGCTTTTGAGAAAAGAGCACTCTTCTACTCTACTGTGTTTCCTATAGGGTCTGAACAGTGAGCTTGCTCAGAACAAAAGAACTGTGCTTCCTACACACACGGCCATATCTAGTTCAAGTCTGCTTAGGAACCTGACAAGAACAGTAGATCCTCTTCAGTCCAATACACTGTACTTGCTGGGAACAGATGCCAGTGCTATTTGTCCTGTGTATGGCAATGGCAGCGCAATAGTTACTCTTCTTACCAGAAAATAACTCTTGCTCGTGGACCAGAAACTGCATGTGATTCAACTCCATTTAGGACTGGGAAACAAACTCTAGCTCGCTTTACATGAAACACACTCTGCTTTTGAGAAAAGAGCACTCTTCTACTCTACTGTGTTTCCCATAGGGCCAGAACAGTGAGCTTGTTCAGAAAAAAAGAACTGTGCTTCCTACACACACGGGCCATATCTAGTTCAACTCTGCTTAGAAATCTGAGAAGAACAGTAGCACCTCTTCAGTATAATACACTGTACTTGCTGGGAACAGTTGGGAGGGCTATTTGCACTGTGTATGGCAATGGGAGCACAATAGTGACTTTCCTTACCAGAAAACAACTCTTGCTCGTAGGACCAGAAACTGCATGTGATTCAACTCCATTTAGGACTGGGGAACAAGTGCTAGCTCGCCTTACATGAAACACACTATGCTTTTGAGAAAAGAGCACTCTTCTACTCTACTGTGTTTCCTATGGGGTCCAAACAGTGAGCTTGTTCAGAAAAAAAAACTGTGCTTCCTACACACACGGCCATATCTAGTTCAAGTCTGCTTAGGAACCTGACAAGAACAGTACATCCTCTTCAGCCCAATACACTGTACTTGCTGCGAACAGATGCCAGTGCTTTTTGTCCTGTGTATGGCAATGGCAGCGCAATAGTGACTCTTTTTACCAGAAAACAACTCTTGCTCGTAGTACCAGAAACTGCATGGGATTCAACTCCATTTAGGACTGCGAAACAAACGCTAGCTCGCCTTACAAGTAACACACTCTGCTTTAGAGAAAAGAGCACTCTTCTGCTCTACTGTGTTTCCTATGGGGTCCAAAAAGTGAGCTTGCAAAGAACAAAAGAACTGTGCTTCCTACAAACACGGATCATATCTAGTTCAACTCTGCTTAGGAAACTGACAAGAACAGTAGCACCTATCCAGTCCAATACACTGTACTTGCTGGGAACAGACTCCAGTGCTATTTGCACTGTGTATGGCAATGGGAGCGCAATAGTGACTTTCCTTACCAGAAAACAACTCTTGCTCATAGGACCAGAAACTGCATGTGATTCAATTCCATTTAGGACTGGGAAACAAACGCTAGCTCGCCTTACAAGAAACAAACTCTGCTTTTGATAAAAGAGCACTCTTCTACTCTAGTGTGTTTCCTATAGGGTCCGAACAGTGAGCTTGCTCAGAACAAAAGTACTGTGCTTCCTACACACACGGCCATATCTAGTTCAAGTCTGCTTAGGAACCTGACAAGAACAGTAGATCCTCTTCAGTCCAATACACTGTACTTGCTGGGAACAGACGCCAGTGCTATTTGTCCTGTGTATGGCAATGGCAGCGCAATAGTTACTCTTCTTACCAGAAAACAACTCTTGCTCGTGGACCAGAAACTGCATGTGATTCCACTCCATTTAGGACTGGGAAACAAACTCTAGCTCGCTTTACAAGAAACACACTCTGCTTTTGAGAAAAGAGCACTCTTCTACTCTACTGTGTTTCCCATAGGGCCAGAACAGTGAGCTTGCTCAAAAAAAAGAACTGTGCTTCCTACACACACGGGCCATATCTAGTTCAACTCTGCTTAGAAATCTGAGAAGAACAGTAGCTCCTCTTCAGTCCAATACACTGTACTTGCTGGGAACAGTTGGGAGGGCTATTCGCACTGTGCATGGCAATGGGAGCACAATAGTGACTTTCTTTACCAGAAAACAACTCTTGCTCGTAGGACCAGAAACTGCATGTGATTCCACTCCATTTAGGACGGGGAAACAAACGGTAGCTCGCCTTACAAGAAACACACTCTGCTTTAGAGAAAAGAGCACTCTTCTACTCTACTGTGTTTCCGATGGGGTCCAAACAGTGAGCTTGCTCAGAACAAAAGAACTGTGCTTCCTACACACACGGACCATATCTAGTTCAACTCTGCTTAGTAAACTGACAAGAACAGTAGCTCCTATTCAGTCCAATACACTGTACTTGCTGGGAAAAGACGAGAGTGCTATTTGCCTTGTGTAGGGCAATGGGAGTACAATAGTGACTTTCCTTACCATAAAACAACTCTTGCTCGTAGGACCAGAAACTCCATGTGATTCAACTCCATTTAGGTCTGGGAAACAAATGCTAGCTCGCCTTACATGAAACACACTCTGCTTTTGAGAAAAGAGCACTCTTCTACTCTACTGTGTTTCCTATGGGGTCCGAACAGTGAGCTTGCTCAGAAGAAAAGAACTGTGATTCCTGCACACAAGGGCCATATCTAGTTCAACTCTGCTTAGGAAACTGACAAGAACAGTAGCTCCTTCTGAGTCCAATACACTGTACTTGCGGGGAAGAGACGCGAGTGCTTTTTGCACTGTGTATGGCAATTGAAGCACAATAGTGACTCATCTTACCAGAAAACACATCTTGCTCGTAGGACAAAAAACTGCATGTGACTCAACTCCATTTAGGACTGGGAAACAAATGCTAGCTCGCCTTACAAGAAACACACTCTGCTTTTGAGAAAAGAGCACTCTTCTACTCTACTGTGTTTCCTATGGAGTCCGAACACTGAACTTGCTCAGAACAAAAGAACTGTGCTTCCTACACACACGGCCATATCTAGTTCAAGTCTGCTTAGGAACCTGACAAGAACAGTAGATCCTCTTCAGTCCAATACACTGTACTTGCTGGGAACAGACGCCAGTGCTATTTGTCCTGTGTATGGAAATGGCAGCGCAAAAGTGACTCTTCTTACCATAAAACAACTCTTGCTCATAGGACTAGAAACTGCATGTGATTCAACTCCATTTAGGACTGGAAAACAAACGCTAGCTCGCCTTACAAGAAACACACTCTGCTTTTGAGAAAAGAGCACTCTTCTACTCTACTGTGTTTCCCATAGGGCCAGAACAGTGAGCTTGTTCAGAAAAAAAGAACTGTGCTTCCTACACACACGGGCCATATCTAGTTCAAGTCTGCTTAGGAACCTGACAAGAACAGTAGATCCTCTTCAGTCCAATACACTGTACTTGCTGGGAACAGACGCCAGTGCTATTTGTCCTGTGTATGGCAATGGCAGCGCAATAGTTACTCTTCTTACCAGAAAACAACTCTTGCTCGTGGACCAGAAACTGCATGTGATTCCACTCCATTTAGGACTGGGAAACAAACTTTAGCTCGCTTTACAAGAAACACACTCTGCTTTTGAGAAAAGAGCACTCTTCTACTCTACTGTGTTTCCCATAGGGCCAGAACAGTGAGCTTGCTCAGAAAAAAAGAACTGTGCTTCCTACACACACGGGCCATATCTAGTTCAACTCTGCTTAGAAATCTGAGAAGAACAGTAGCTCCTCTTCAGTCCAATACACTGTACTTGCTGGGAACAGTTGGGAGGGCTATTTGCACTGTGTATGGCAATGGGAGCACAATAGTGACTTTCCATACCAGAAAACAACTCTTGCTCGTAGGACCAGAAACTGCATGTGATTCAACTCCATTTAGGACTGGGAAACAAGTGCTAGCTCGCCCTACATGAAACACACTCTGCTTTTGAGAAAAGAGCACTCTTCTACTCTACTGTGTTTCCTATGGGGTCCAAACAGTGAGTTTTTTCAGAAAAAAAAACTGTGCTTCCTACACACACGGCCATATCTAGTTCAAGTCTGCTTAGGAACCTGACAAGAACAGTAGATCCTCTTCAGCCCAATACACTGTACTTGCTGCGAACAGATGCCAGTGCTATTTGTCCTGTGTATGGCAATGGCAGTGCAATAGTGACTCTTCTTACCATAGAACAACTCTTGCTGGTAGTACCAGAAACTGCATGGGATTCAACTCCATTTAGGACTGCGAAACAAACGCTAGCACGCCTTACAAGAAATACACTCTGCTTTAGAGAAAAGAGCACTCTTCTACTCTACTGTGTTTCCTATGGGGTCCAAACAGTGAGCTTGCAAAGAACAAAAGAACTGTGCTTCCTACAAAAACGGATCATATCTAGTTCAACTCTGCTTAGGAAACTGACAAGAACAGTAGCTCCTTTTCAGTCCCATACAATGCACTTGCTGGGAACAGACGCGAGTGCTATTTGCACTGTGTATGCAATGGGAGCGCAATAGTGACTTTCCTTACCAGAAAACAACTCTTGCTCATAGAACCAGAAACTGCATGTGATTCAACTCAATTTAGGACTTGGAAACAAATGCTAGCTCGCCTTACAAGAAACACACTCTGCTTTTGAGAAAAGAGCACTCTTCTACTATACTGTGTTTCCTATAGTGTCCGAACAGTGAGCTTGCTCAGAAAAAAAAACTGTGCTTCCTACACACACGGGCCATATCTAGTTCAACTCTGCTTAGGAAACTGACAAGAACAGTAGCTCCTCCCTCAGTCCCATACACTGTACTTGCTGGGAAAAGACGCGAGTGCTATTTGCACTGTGTATGGCAATGGGAGCACAATAGTGACATACCTTACCAGAAAACAACTCTTGCTTGTAGGACCAGAAACTGCATGTGATTCATCTCCATTTAGGACTGGGAAACAAATGCTAGCTCGCCTTACATGAAACACACTCTGCTTTTGAGAAAAGAGCACTCGTCTACTCTACTGTGTTTCCTATGGGGTCCGAACAGTGAGCTTGCTCAGAACAAAAGAACTGTGCTTCCTACACACACGGGCCATATCTAGTTCAACTCTGCTTAGGAAACTGACAAGAACAGTAGTTCCTCTTCAGTCCAATACACTTTACTTGCGGGGAACAGACGCGAGTGCTATTTGCACTGTGTATGGCAATTGGAGCACAATAGTGACTCGTCTTACCAGAAAACAACTCCTGCTCGTAGGACAAAAAACTGCATGTGACTCAAGTCCATTTAAGACTGGGAAACAAACGCTAGCTCGCCTTAAAAGAAACACACTCTGCTTTAGAGAAAAGAGCACTCTTCTACTCTACTGTGTTTCCTATAGGGCCAGAACAGTGAGCTTGCTCAGAACATAAGAACTGTGCTTCCTACGCACACGGGCCATATTAAGTTCAACTCTGCTTAGGATCCTGACAAGAACAGTAGCTCCTCTTCATTCCAATACACTGTACTTGCTGAGAACAGACGCATGTGCTATTTGCACTGTGTATGGCAATGGGAGCGCAATAGTGACTTTCCTTACCAGAAAACAACTCTTGCTCGTAGGACCAGAAACTGCATGTGATTCCACTCCATTTAGGACTGGAAACAAACGCAAGCTCGCCTTACAAGAAACACACTCTGCTTTTGAGAAAAGAGCACTCTTCTACTCTACTGTGCTTCCTATGGGGTCCGAACAGTGAGCTTGCTCGAAACAAAAGAACTGTGCTTCGTACACACAACCATATCTAGTTCAATTCTGTTTAGGAACCTGACAAGAACAGTAGATCCTCTTCAGTCCAATATACTGTACTTGCTGGGAACAGACGCCAGTGCTATTTGTCCTGTGTATGGCAATGGCAGCGCAATAGTGACTCTTCTTACCATAAAACAACTCTTGCTCATAGGACCAGAAACTGCAAGTGTTTCAACTCCATTTAGGACTGGGAAACAAAAGCTAGCTCACCTTACAAGAAACACACTCTGCTATAGAGAAAAGAGCACTCTTCTACTTTACTGTGTTTCCTATAGGGCCAGAACAGTGAGCTTGCTCAGAACAAAAGAACTGTGCTTCCTACACACGGGCCATATCTAGTTCAACTCTGCTTAGGAAACTGACAAGAACAGTAGCTCCTCTTCAGTCCGATACACTGTACTTGCTGGGAACAGACGCGAGTGATATTTGCACTGTGTATGGCAAGGGGAGCACAATAGTGACTTTCCTTACCAGAAAACAACTCTTGCTGGTTGGACCAGATACTGCATGTGATTCAACTCCATTTAGGACTGGGAAACAAAAGCTAGCTCACCTTACAAGAAACACACTCTGCTATAGAGAAAAGAGCACTCTTCTGCTTTACTGTGTTTCCTATAGGGCCAGAACAGTGAGCTTGCTCAGAACAAAAGAACTGTGCTTCCTACACACGGGCCATATCTAGTTCAACTCTGCTTAGGAAACTGACAAGAACAGTAGCTCCTCTTCAGTCCGATACACTGTACTTGCTGGGAACAGACGCGAGTGCTATTTGCACTGTGTATGGCAATGGGAGCACAATAGTGACTTTCCTTACCAGAAAACAACTCTTGCTGGTTGGACCAGATACTGCATGTGATTCAACTCCATTTAGGACTGGGAAACAAATGCTAGCTCGCCTTACATGAAACACATTCTGCTTTTGAGAAAAGAGCACTCTTCTACTCTACTGTGTTTCCTATGTGTTCCGAACAGTGAGCTTGCTGAGAACAAAAAAACTGTGCTTCCTACACACACGGCCATATCTAGTTCAAGTCTGCTTAGGAACCTGACAAGAACAGTAGATCCTCTTCAGTCCAATACACTGTACTTGCTGGGAACAGATTCCAGTGCTATTTGTCCTGTGTATGGCAATGGCAGCGCAATAGTGACTCTTCTTACCAGAAAACAACTCTTGCTCGTAATACCAGAAACTGCATGTGATTCAACTCCATTTAGGCCTGGGAAACAAACTCTAGCTCGCTTTACAAGAAACACACTAAGCTTTAGAGAAAAGAGCACTCTTCTACTCTACTGTGTTTCCTATGGGGTCCAAACAGTGAGCTTGCTCAGAACAAAAGAACTGTGCTTCCTACACACACGGACCATATCTAGTTCAACTCTGCTTAGGAAACTGACAAGAACAGTAGCTCCTATAGAGTCCAATAAACTGTACTTGCTGGGAAAAGACGCGAGTGCTATTTGCCTTGTGTAGGGCAATGGGAGCACAATAGTGACTTTCCTTACCATAAAACAACTCTTGCTCGTAGGACAAAAAACTGCATGTGACTCAACTCCATTTAGGACTGAGAAACAAATGCTAGCTCGACGTCCAAGAAACACACTCTGCTTTTGAGAAAAGAGCACTCTTCTACTCTACTGTGTTTCCTATGGGGTCCGAACAGTGAGGTTGCTAAGAACAAAAGAACTGTGCTTCCTACACACACGGGCCATATCTAGTTCAACTCTGCTTAGGAAACTGACAAGAACAGTAGCTCCTCTTCAGTCCAATACACTGTACTTGCGGGGAACAGACGCGAGTGCTATTTGCACTGTGTATGGCAATTGGAGCACAATAGTGACTCGTCTTACCAGAAAACAACTCCTGCTCGTAGGACAAAAAACTGCATGTGACTCAACTCCATTTAAGAGTGGGAAACAAACGCTAGCTCGCCTTAAAAAACACACTCTGCTTTAGAGAAAAGAGCACTCTTCTACTCTACTGTGTTTCCTATAGGGCCAGAACAGTGAGCTTGCTCAGAACATAAGAACTGTGCTTCCTACGCACACGGGCCATATCAAGTTCAACTCTGCTTAGGAACCTGACAAGAACAGTAGCTCCTCTTCATTCCAATACACTGTACTTGCTGAGAACAGACGCATGTGCTATTTGCACTGTGTATGGCAATGGGAGCGCAATAGTGACTTTCCTTACCAGAAAACAACTCTTGCTCGTAGGACCAGAAACTGCATGTGATTCCACTCCATTTAGGACTGGAAACAAACGCAAGCTCGCCTTACAAGAAACACACTCTGCTTTTGAGAAAAGAGCACTCTTCTACTCTACTGTGCTTCCTATGGGGTCTGAACAGTGAGCTTGCTCAGAACAAATGAACTGTGCTTCGTACACACAACCATATCTAGTTCAATTCTGTTTAGGAACCTGACAAGAACAGTAGATCCTCTTCAGTCCAATATACTGTACTTGCTGGGAACAGACCCTAGTGCTATTTGTCCTGTGTATGGCAATGGCAGCGCAATAGTGACTCTTCTTACCATAAAACAACTCTTGCTCATAGGACCAGAAACTGCAAGTGTTTCAACTCCATTTAGGACTGGGAAACAAAAGCTAGCTCACCTTACAAGAAACACACTCTGCTATAGAGAAAAGAGCACTCTTCTACTTTACTGTGTTTCCTATAGGGCCAGAACAGTGAGCTTGCTCAGAACAAAAGAACTGTGCTTCCTACACACGGGCCATATCTAGTTCAACTCTGCTTAGGAAACTGACAAGAACAGTAGCTCCTCTTCAGTCCGATACACTGTACTTGCTGGGAACAGACGCGAGTGCTATTTGCACTGTGTATGGCAATGGGAGCACAATAGTGACTTTCCTTACCAGAAAACAACTCTTGCTGGTTGGACCAGATACTGCATGTGATTCAACTCCATTTAGGACTGGGGAACAAGTGCTAGCTCGCCTTACATGAAACACACTCTGCTTTTGAGAAAAGAGCACTCTTCTACTCTACTGTGTTTCCTAGGGAGTCCGAACACTGAACTTGCTCAGAACAAAAGAACTGTGCTTCCTACACACATGGCCATATCTAGTTCAATTCTGCTTAGGAACCTGACAAGAACAGTAGTTCCTCTTCAGTCCATTACACTGTACTTGCTGGGAACAGACGCCAGTGCTATTTGTCCTGTGTATGGCAATGGCAGCGCAAAAGTGACTCTTCTTACCATAAAACAACTCTTGCTCATAGGACTAGAAACTGCATGTGATTCAACTCCATTTAGGATTGGAAAACAAACGCTAGCTCGCCTTACAAGAAACACACTCTGCTTTAGAAAAAAGAGCACAATTCGACTCTACAGTGTTTCCTATAAGGCCAGAACAGTGAGCTTGCTCAGAACAAAAGAACTGTGCTTCCTACACACACGGCCATATTTAGTTCAATTCTGCTTAGGAAACTGAGAAGAACAGTAGCTCCTCTTTAGTCCAATACACTGTACTTGCTGGGAACAGGTGGGAGGGCTATTTGCACTGTGTATGGCAATGGGAGCGCAATAGTGACTTTCCTTACCAGAAAACAACTCTTGCTCGTAGGAACACAAACTGCATGTGATTCCACTCCATTTAGGAATGGGAAACAAACGCTAGCTCGCCTTAAAAGAAAGACACTCTGCTTTTGAGAAAAAAGCACTCTTCTACTCTACTGTGTTTCCTATGGGGTCCGAACAGTGAGCTTGCTCAGAACAAAAAAACTGTGCTTCCTACACACACGGCCATATCTAGTTCAAGTCTGCATAGGAACCTGACAAGAACAATAGATCCTCTTCAGCCCAATACACTATACTTGCTACGAACAGACGCCAGTGCTATTTGTCCTGTGTATGGCAATGGCAGCGCAATAGTTACTCTTCTTACCAGAAAATAACTCTTGCTCGTGGACCAGAAACTGCATGTGATTCAACTCCATTTAGGACTGGGAAACAAACTCTAGCTCGCTTTACATGAAACTCACTCTGCTTTTGAGAAAAGAGCACTCTTCTACTCTACTGTGTTTCCCATAGGGCCAGAACAGTGAGCTTGTTCAGAAAAAAAGAACTGTGCTTCCTACACACACGGGCCATATCTAGTTCAACTCTGCTTAGAAATCTGAGAAGAACAGTAGCACCTCTTCAGTCCAATACACTGTACTTGCTGGGAACAGTTGGGAGGGCTATTTGCACTGTGTATGGCAATGGGAGCACAATAGTGACTTTCCTTACCAGAAAACAACTCTTGCTTGTAGGACCAGAAACTGCATGTGATTCAACTCCATTTAGGACTGGAAACAAACGCAAGCTCGCCTTACAAGAAACACACTCTGCTTTTGAGAAAAGAGCACTCTTCTACTCTACTGTGCTTCCTATGGGGTCTGAACAGTGAGCTTGCTCAGAACAAAAGAACTGTGCTTCGTACACACAACCATATCTAGTTCAATTCTGTTTAGGAACCTGACAAGAACAGTAGATCCTCTTCAGTCCAATATACTGTACTTGCTGGGAACAGACCCCAGTGCTATTTGTCCTGTGTATGGCAATGGCAGCGCAATAGTGACTCTTCTTACCATAAAACAACTCTTGCTCATAGGACCAGAGACTGCAAGTGTTTCAACTCCATTTAGGACTTGGAAACAAAAGCTAGCTCACCTTACAAGAAACACACTCTGCTATAGAGAAAAGAGCACTCTTCTACTTTACTGTGTTTCCTATAGGGCCAGAACAGTGAGCTTGCTCAGAACAAAAGAACTGTGCTTCCTACACACGGGCCATATCTAGTTCAACTCTGCTTAGGAAACTGACAAAAACAGTAGCTCCTCTTCAGTCCAATACACTGTACTTGCTGGGAACAGACGCGAGTGCTATTTGCACTGTGTATGGCAATGGGAGCACAATAGTGACTTTCCTTACCAGAAAACAACTCTTGATGGTTGGACCAGATACTGCATGTGATTCAACTCCATTTAGGACTGGGAAACAAATGCTAGCTCGCCTTACATGAAACACATTCTGCTTTTGAGAAAAGAGCACTCTTCTACTCTACTGTGTTTCCTATGTGTTCCGAACAGTGAGCTTGCTGAGAACAAAAAAACTGTGCTTCCTACACACATGGCCATATCTAGTTCAAGTCTGCTTAGGAACCTGACAAGAACAGTAGATCCTCTTCAGTCCAATACACTGTACTTGCTGGGAACAGATTCCAGTGCTATTTGTCCTGTGTATGGCAATGGCAGCGCAATAGTGACTCTTCTTACCAGAAAACAACTCTTGCTCGTAATACCAGAAACTGCATGTGATTCCACTCCATTTAGGCCTGGGAAACAAACTCTAGCTCGCTTTACAAGAAACACACTAAGCTTTAGAGAAAAGAGCACTCTTCTACTCTACTGTGTTTCCTATGGGGTCCAAACAGTGAGCTTGCTCAGAACAAAAGAACTGTGCTTCCTACACACACGGACCATATCTAGTTCAACTCTGCTTAGTAAACTGACAAGAACAGTAGCTCCTATAGAGTCCAATAAACTGTACTTGCTGGGAAAAGACGCGAGTGCTATTTGCCTTGTGTAGGGCAATGGGAGCACAATAGTGACTTTCCTTACCATAAAACAACTCTTGCTCATAGGACCAGAAACTGCATGTGATTCCACTCCATTTAGGTCTGGGAAACAAATGCTAGCTCGCCTTACATGAAACACACTCTGCTTTTGAGAAAACAGCACTATTCTACTCTACTGTGTTTCCTATGGGGTCCGAACAGTGAGCTTGCTCAGAACAAAAGAACTGTGCTTCCTACACACAAGGGCCATATCTAGTTCATCTCTGCTTAGGAAACTGACAAGAACAGTAGCTCCTTTTCAGTCCAATACACTGTACTTGCGGGGAAGAGACGTGAGTGCTCTTTGCACTGTGTATGGCAATTAGAGCACAATAGTGACTCGTCTTACCAGAAAACAACTCTTGCTCGTAGGACAAAAAACTGCATGTGACTCAACTCCATTTAGGACTGAGAAACAAATGCTAGCTAGACGTCCAAGAAACACACTCTGCTTTTGAGAAAAGAGCACTCTTCTACTCTACTGTGTTTCCTATGTGTTCGGAAAAGTGAGCTTGCTCAGAACAAAAAAACTGTGCTTCCTACACACACGGCCATGTCTAGTTCAAGTCTGCTTAGGAACCTGACAAGAACAGTAGATCCTCTTCAGTCCAATACAGTGTACTTGCTGGGAACAGACGTTAATCCTATTTGTCCTGTGTATGGCAATGGCAGCGCAATAGTGACTCTTCTTACCTGAAAACAACTCTTGCTCGTGGACCAGAAACTGCATGTGATTCAACTCCATTTAGGACTGGAAAACAAACTCTAGCTCGCTTTACAAGAAACACACTCTGCTTTTGAGAAAAGAGCACTCTTCTACTCTACTGTGTTTCCTATAGCGCCAGAACAGTGAGCTTGTTCAGAAAAAAAGAACTGTGCTTCCTACACACAGGGGCCATATGTAGTTCAACTCTGCTTAGGAAACTGACAAGAACAGTAGCTCCTCTTCTTTCCAATACACTGGACTTGCTGGGAACAGATGGGAGGGCTATTTGCACTGTGTATGGCAATGGGAGCACAATAGTGACATTCCTTACCAGAAAACAACTCTTGCTCGTAGGAACACAAACTGCATGTGATTCCACTCCATTTAGGAATGGGAAACAAACGCTAGCTCGCCTTAAAAGAAACACACTCTGCTTTTGAGAAAAAAGCACTCTTCTACTCTACTGTGTTTCCTATGGGGTCCGAACAGTGAGCTTGCTCAGAAAAAAAAAACTGTGCTTCCTACACACACGGCCATATCTAGTTCAAGTCTGCTTAGGAACCTGACAAGAACAATAGATCCTCTTCAGCCCGATATTCTGTACTTGCTGCGAACAGACGCCAGTGCTATTTGTCCTGTGTATGGCAATGGCAGCGCAATAGTGACTCTTTTTACCAGAAAACAACTCTTCCTCGTAGTACCAGAAATTCATGGGATTCAACTCCATTTAGGACTGCGAAACAAACGCTAGCTCGCCTTACAAGTAACACACTCTGCTTTAGAGAAAAGAGCACTCTTCTGCTCTACTGTGTTTCCTATGGGGTCCAAACAGTGAGGTTGCAAAGAACAAAAGAACTGTGCTTCCTACAAACACGGATCATATCTAGTTCAACTCTGCTTAGGAAACTGACAAGAACAGTAGCACCTATCCAGTCCAATACACTGTACTTGCTGGGAACAGACACGAGTGCTATTTGCACTGTGTATGGCAATGGGAGCGCAATGTGACTTTCCTTACCAGAAAAGAACTCTTGTTCGTAGGACCTGAAACTGTATGTGATTCAACTCCATTTAGGACTAGGGAACAAACGCTAGCTCGCCTTACAAGAACACACTCTGCTTTTGAGAAAAGAGCACTCTTCTACTCTACTGTGTTTCCTATAGGGCCAGAACAGTGAGCTTGCTCAGAACATAAGAACTGTGCTTCGTACACACAACCATATCTACTTCAATTCTGTTTAGGAACCTGACAAGAACAGTAGATCCTCTTCAGTCCAATATACTGTACTTGCTGGGAACAGACGCCAGTGCTATTTGTCCTGTGTATGGCAATGGCAGCGCAATAGTGACTCTTCTTACCATAAAACAACTCTTGCTCATAGGACCAGAAACTGCAAGTGTTTCAACTCCATTTAGGACTGGGAAACAAAAGCTAGCTCACCTTACAAGAAACACACTCTGCTATAGAGAAAAGAGCACTCTTCTACACTACTGTGTTTCCTATAGGGCCAGAACAGTGAGCTTGCTCAGAACAAAAGAACTGTGCTTCCTACACACGGGCCATATCTAGTTCAACTCTGCTTAGGAAACTGACAAGAACAGTAGCTCCTCTTCAGTCCGATACACTGTACTTGCTGGGAACAGACGCGAGTGCTATTTGCACTGTGTATGGCAATGGGAGCACAATAGTGACTTTCCTTACCAGAAAACAACTCTTGCTGGTTGGACCAGATACTGCATGTGATTCAACTCCATTTAGGACTGGGAAACAAATGCTAGCTCGCCTTACATGAAACACATTCTGCTTTTGAGAAAAGAGCACTCTTCTACTCTACTGTGTTTCCTATGTGTTCCGAACAGTGAGCTTGCTGAGAACAAAAAAACTGTGCTTCCTACACACACGGCCATATCTAGTTCAAGTCTGCTTAGGAACCTGACAAGAACAGTAGATCCTCTTCAGTCCAATACACTGTACTTGCTGGGAACAGATTCCAGTGCTATTTGTCCTGTGTATGGCAATGGCAGCGCAATAGTGACTCTTCTTACCAGAAAACAACTCTTGCTCGTAATACCAGAAACTGCATGTGATTCAACTCCATTTAGGCCTGGGAAACAAACTCTAGCTCGCTTTACAAGAAACACACTCTGCTCTAGAGAAAAGAGCACTCTTCTACTCTACTGTGTTTCCTATGGGGTCCAAACAGTGAGCTTGCTCAGAACAAAAGAACTGTGCTTCCTACACACACGGACCATATCTAGTTCAACTCTGCTTAGTAAACTGACAAGAACAGTAGCTCCTATAGAGTCCAATAAACTGTACTTGCTGGGAAAAGACGCGAGTGCTATTTGCCTTGTGTAGGGCAATGGGAGCACAATAGTGACTTTCCTTACCATAAAACAACTCTTGCTCATAGGACCAGAAACTGCATGTGATTCAACTCCATTTAGGTCTGGGAAACAAATGCTAGCTCGCCTTACATGAAACACACTCTGCTTTTGAGAAAACAGCACTATTCTACTCTACTGTGTTTCCTATGGGGTCCGAACAGTGAGCTTGCTCAGAACAAAAGAACTGTGCTTCCTACACACAAGGGCCATATCTAGTTCATCTCTGCTTAGGAACCTGACAAGAACAGTAGATCCTCTTCAGCCCAATACACTGTACTTGCTGCGAACAGATGCCAGTGCTATTTGTCCTGTGTATGGCAATGGCAGTGCAATAGTGTCTCTTTTTACCAGAAAACAACTCTTGCTCGTAGTACCAGAAACTGCATGGGATTCAACTCCATTTAGGACTGCGAAACAAACGCTAGCTCGCCTTACAAGTAACACACTCTGCTTTAGAGAAAAGAACACTCTTCTGCTCTACTGTGTTTCCTATGGGGTCCAAACAGTGAGCTTGCAAAGAACAAAAGAACTGTGCTTCCTACAAACACGGATCATATCTAGTTCAACTCTGCTTAGGAAACTGACAAGAACAGTAGCACCTATCCAGTCCAATACACTGTACTTGCTGGGAACAGACTCCAGTGCTATTTGCACTGTGTATGGCAATGGGAGCGCAATAGTGACTTTCCTTACCAGAAAACAACTCTTGCTCATAGGACCAGAAACTGCATGTGATTCAACTCCATTTAGGACTGGGAAACAAAAGCTAGATCGCCTTACAAGAAACACACTCTGCTTTTGATAAAAGAGCACTCTTCTACTCTACTGTGTTTCCTATAGGGTCCGAACAGTGAGCTTGCTCAGAACAAAAGAACTGTGCTTCCTACACACACGGCCATATCTAGTTCAAGTCTGCTTAGGAACCTGACAAGAACAGTAGATCCTCTTCAGTCCAATACACTGTACTTGCTGGGAACAGACGCCAGTGCTATTTGTCCTGTGTATGGCAATGGCAGCGCAATAGTTACTCTTCTTACCAGAAAACAACTCTTGCTCGTGGACCAGAAACTGCATGTGATTCAACTCCATTTAGGACTGGGAAACAAACTCTAGCTCGCTTTACAAGAAACACACTCTGCTTTTGAGAAAAGAGCACTCTTCTACTCTACTGTGTTTCCATAGGGCCAGAACAGTGAGCTTGCTCAGAAAAAAAGAACTGTGCTTCCTACACACACGGGCCATATCTAGTTCAACTCTGCTTAGAAATCTGAGAAGAACAGTAGCGCCTCTTCAGTCCAATACACTGTACTTGCTGGGAACAGTTGGGAGGGCTATTTGCACTGTGTATGGCAATGGGAGCACAATAGTGACTTTCCATACCAGAAAACAACTCTTGCTTGTAGGACCAGAAACTGCATGTGATTCAACTCCATTTTGGACTGGGGAACAAGTGGTAGCTCGCCTTACATGAAACACACTCTGCTTTTGAGAAAAGAGCACTCTTCTACTCTACTGTGTTTCCTATGGGGTCCAAACAGTGAGCTTGTTCAGAAAAAAAAACTGTGCTTCCTACACACACCGCCATATCTAGTTCAAGTCTGCTTAGGAACCTGACAAGAACAGTAGATCCTCTTCAGCCCAATACACTGTACTTGCTGCGAACAGATGCCAGTGCTATTTGTCCTGTGTATGGCAATGGCAGTGCAATAGTGACTCTTCTTACCATAGAACAACTCTTGCTGGTAGTACCAGAAACTGCATGGGATTCAACTCCATTTAGGACTGCGAAACAAACGCTAGCACGCCTTACAAGAAATACACTCTACTTTAGAGAAAAGAGCACTCTTCTACTCTACTGTGTTTCCTATGGGGTCCAAACAGGGAGCTTGCAAAGAACAAAAGAACTGTGCTTCCTACAAAAACGGATCATATCTAGTTCAACTCTGCTTAGGAAACTGACAAGAACAGTAGCTCCTTTTCAGTCCCATACAATGCACTTGCTGGGAACAGACGCGAGTGCTATTTGCACTGTGTATGCAATGGGAGCGCAATAGTGACTTTCCTTACCAGAAAACAACTCTTGCTCGTAGAACCAGAAACTGCATGTGATTCAACTCAATTTAGGACTTGGAAACAAATGCTAGCTCGCCTTACAAGAAACACACTCTGCTTTTGAGAAAAGAGCACTCTTCTACTATACTGTGTTTCCTATAGGGTCCGAACAGTGAGCTTGCTCAGAAAAAAAAAACTGTGCTTCCTACACACACGGGCCATATCTAGTTCAACTCTGCTTAGGAAACTGACAAGAACAGTAGCTCCTCCCTCAGTCCCATACACTGTACTTGCTGGGAACAGACGCGAGTGCTATTTGCACTGTGTATGGCAATGGGAGCACAATAGTGACATTCCTTACCAGAAAACAACTCTTGCTCGTAGGACCAGAAACTGCATGTGATTCATCTCCATTTAGGACTGGGAAACAAATGCTAGCTCGCCTTACATGAAACACACTCTGCTTTTGAGAAAAGAGCACTCGTCTACTCTACTGTGTTTCCTATGGGGTCCGAACAGTGAGCTTGCTCAGAACAAAAGAACTGTGCTTCCTACACACACGGGCCATATCTAGTTCAACTCTGCTTAGGAAACTGACAAGAACAGTAGCTCCTCTTCAGTCCAATACACTTTACTTGCGGGGAACAGACGCGAGTGCTATTTGCACTGTGTATGGCAATTGGAGCACAATAGTGACTCGTCTTACCAGAAAACAACTCCTGCTCGTAGGACAAAAAACTGCATGTGACTCAACTCCATTTAAGACTGGAAAACAAAGGCTAGCTCGCCTTAAAAGAAACACACTCTGCTTTAGAGAAAAGAGCACTCTTCTACTCTACTGTGTTTCCTATAGGGCCAGAACAGTGAGCTTGCTCAGAACATAAGAACTGTGCTTCCTACGCACACGGGCCATATCAAGTTTAACTCTGCTTAGGAACCTGACAAGAACAGTAGCTCCTCTTCATTCCAATACACTGTACTTGCTGAGAACAGACGCATGTGCTATTTGCACTGTGTATGGCAATGGGAGCGCAATAGTGACTTTCCTTACCAGAAAACAACTCTTGCTCGTAGGACCAGAAACTGCATGTGATTCCACTCCATTTAGGACTGGAAACAAACGCAAGCTCGCCTTACAAGAAACACACTCTGCTTTTGAGAAAAGAGCACTCTTCTACTCTACTGTGCTTCCTATGGGGTTCGAACAGTGAGCTTGCTCAGAACAAAAGAACTGTGCTTCGTACACACAACCATATCTAGTTCAATTCTGTTTAGGAACCTGATAAGAACAGTAGATCCTCTTCAGTCCAATATACTGTACTTGCTGGGAACAGACGCCAGTGCTATTTGTCCTGTGTATGGCAATGGCAGCGCAATAGTGACTCTTCTTACCATAAAACAACTCTTGCTCATAGGACCAGAAACTGCAAGTGTTTCAACTCCATTTAGGACTGGGAAACAAAAGCTAGCTCACCTTACAAGAAACACACTCTGCTATAGAGAAAAGAGCACTCTTCTACTTTACTGTGTTTCCTATAGGGCCAGAATAGTGAGCTTGATCAGAACAAAAGAACTGTGCTTCCTACACACGGGCCATATCTAGTTCAACTCTGCTTAGGAAACTGACAAGAACAGTAGCTCCTCTTCAGTCCGATACACTGTACTTGCTGGGAACAGACGCGTGTGCTATTTGCACTGTGTATGGCAATGGGAGCACAATAGTGACTTTCCTTACCAGAAAACAACTCTTGCTGGTTGGACCAGATACTGCATGTGATTCAACTCCATTTAGGACTGGGAAACAAATGCTAGCTCGCCTTACATGAAACACATTCTGCTTTTGAGAAAAGAGCACTCTTCTACTCTACTGTGTTTCCTATGTGTTCCGAACAGTGAGCTTGCTGAGAACAAAAAAACTGTGCTTCCTACACACACGGCCATATCTAGTTCAAGTCTGCTTAGGAACCTGACAAGAACAGTAGATCCTCTTCAGTCCAATACACTGTACTTGCTGGGAACAGATTCCAGTGCTATTTGTCCTGTGTATGGCAATGGCAGCGCAATAGTGACTCTTCTTACCAGAAAACAACTCTTGCTCGTAATACCAGAAACTGCATGTGATTCAACTCCATTTAGGCCTGGGAAACAAACTCTAGCTCGCTTTACAAGAAACACACTCTGCTTTAGAGAAAAGAGCACTCTTCTACTCTACTGTGTTTCCTATGGGGTCCAAACAGTGAGCTTGCTCAGAACAAAAGAACTGTGCTTCCTACACACACGGACCATATCTAGTTCAACTCTGCTTAGTAAACTGACAAGAACAGTAGCTCCTATAGAGTCCAATAAACTGTACTTGCTGGGAAAAGACGCGAGTGCTATTTGCCTTGTGTAGGGCAATGGGAGCACAATAGTGACTTTCCTTACCATAAAACAACTCTTGCTCATAGGACCAGAAACTGCATGTGATTCAACTCCATTTAGGTCTGGGAAACAAATGCTAGCTCGCCTTACATGAAACACACTCTGCTTTTGAGAAAACAGCACTATTCTACTCTACTGTGTTTCCTATGGGGTCCGAACAGTGAGCTTGCTCAGAACAAAGAACTGTGCTTCCTACACACAAGGGCCATATCTAGTTCATCTCTGCTTAGGAAACTGACAAGAACAGTAGCTCCTTTTCAGTCCAATACACTGTACTTGCGGGGAAGAGACGCGAGTGCTATTTGCACTGTGTATGGCAATTAGAGCACAATAGTGACTCGTCTTACCAGAAAACAACTCTTGCTCGTAGGACAAAAAACTGCATGTGACTCAACTCCATTTAGGACTGAGAAACAAATGCTAGCTCGACGTCCAAGAAACACACTCTGCTTTGGAGAAAAGAGCACTCTTCTACTCTACTGTGTTTCCTATGGGGTCGGAACAGTGAGCTTGCTCAGAACAAAAGAACTGTGCTTCCTACACACACGGCCATATCTAGTTCAAGTCTGCTTAGGAACCTGACAAGAACAGTAGATCCTCTTCAGTCCAATACACTGTACTTGCTGGGAACAGACGTTAATGCTATTTGTCCTGTGTATGGCAATGGCAGCGCAATAGTGACTCTTCTTACCTGAAAACAGCTCTTGCTCGTGGACCAGAAACTGCATGTGATTCAACTCCATTTAGGACTGGGAAACAAACTCTAGCTCGCTTTACAAGAAACACACTCTGTTTTGAGAAAAGAGCACTCATCTACTCTACTGTGTTTCCTATAGGGCCAGAACAGTGAGCTTGCTCAGAAAAAAAGAACTGTGCTTCCTACACACAGGTGCCATATGTAGTTCAACTCTGCTTAGGAACCTGAAAAGAACAGTAGATCCTCTTCTTTCCAATACACTGGACTTGCTGGGAACAGATGGGAGGGCTATTTGCACTGTGTATGGCAATGGGAGCACAATAGTGGCTTTCCTTACCAGAAAACAACTCTTGCTCATAGGAACACAAACTGCATGTGATTCCACTCCATTTAGGAATGGGAAACCAACGCTAGCTCGCCTTAAAAGAAACACACTCTGCTTTTGAGAAAAAAGCACTCTTCTACTCTACTGTGTTTCCTATGGGGTCCGAACAGTGAGCTTGCTCAGAAAAAAAAAACTGTGCTTCCTACACACACGGCCATATCTAGTTCAAGTCTGCTTAGGAACCTGACAAGAACAATAGATCCTCTTCAGCCCGATATTCTGTACTTGCTGCGAACAGACGCCAGTGCTATTTGTCCTGTGTATGGCAATGGCAGCGCAATAGTGACTCTTTTTACCAGAAAACAACTCTTGCTCGTAGTACCAGAAACTGCATGGGATTCAACTCCATTTAGGACTGCGAAACAAACGCTAGCTCGCCTTACAAGTAACACACTCTGCTTTAGAGAAAAGAGCACTCTTCTGCTCTACTGTGTTTCCTATGGGGTCCAAACAGTGAGGTTGCAAAGAACAAAAGAACTGTGCTTCCTACAAACACGGATCATATCTAGTTCAACTCTGCTTAGGAAACTGACAAGAACAGTAGCACCTATCCAGTCCAATACACTGTACTTGCTGGGAACAGACACGAGTGCTATTTGCACTGTGTATGGCAATGGGAGCGCAATGTGACTTTCCTTACCAGAAAAGAACTCTTGTTCGTAGGACCTGAAACTGTATGTGATTCAACTCCATTTAGGACTAGGAAACAAACGCTAACTCGCCTTACAAGAACACACTCTGCTTTTGAGAAAAGAGCACTCTTCTACTCTACTGTGTTTCCTATAGTGCCAGAACACTGAGCTTGCTCAGAACATAAGAACTGTGGTTCGTACACACAACCATATCTAGTTCAATTCTGTTTAGGAACCTGACAAGAACAGTAGATCCTCTTCAGTCCAATATACTGTACTTGCTGGGAACAGACGCCAGTGGTATTTGTCCTGTGTATGGCAATGGCAGCGCAATAGTGACTCTTCTTACCATAAAACAACTCTTGCTCATAGGACCAGAAACTGCAAGTGTTTCAACTCCATTTAGGACTGGGAAACAAAAGCTAGCTCACCTTACAAGAAACACACTCTGCTATAGAGAAAAGAGCACTCTTCTCCTTTACTGTGTTTCCTATAGGGCCAGAACAGTGAGCTTGCTCAGAACAAAAGAGCTGTGCTTCCTACACACGGGCCATATCTAGTTCAACTCTGCTTAGGAAACTGACAAGAACAGTAGCTGCTCTTCAGTCCGATACACTGTACTTGCTGGGAACAGACGCGAGTGCTATTTGCACTGTGTATGGCAATGGGAGCACAATAGTGACTTTCCTTACCAGAAAACAACTCTTGCTGGTTGGACCAGATACTGCATGTGATTCAACTCCATTTAGGACTGGGAAACAAATGCTAGCTCGCCTTACATGAAACACATTCTGCTTTTGAGAAAAGAGCACTCTTCTACTCTACTGTGTTTCCTATGTGTTCCGAACAGTGAGCTTGCTGAGAACAAAAAAACTGTGCTTCCTACACACACGGCCATATCTAGTTCAAGTCTGCTTAGGAACCTGACAAGAACAGTAGATCCTCTTCAGTCCAATACACTGTACTTGCTGGGAACGGATTCCAGTGCTATTTGTCCTGTGTATGGCAATGGCAGCGCAATAGTGACTCTTCTTACCAGAAAACAACTCTTGCTCGTAATACCAGAAACTGCATGTGATTCAACTCCATTTAGGCCTGGGAAACAAACTCTAGCTCGCTTTACAAGAAACACACTCTGCTTTAGAGAAAAGAGCACTCTTCTACTCTACTGTTTTTCCTATGGGGTCCAAACAGTGAGCTTGCTCAGAACAAAAGAACTGTGCTTCCTACACACACGGACCATATCTAGTTCAACTCTGCTTAGTAAACTGACAAGAACAGTAGCTCCTATAGAGTCCAATAAACTGTACTTGCTGGGAAAAGACGCGAGTGCTATTTGCCTTGTGTAGGGCAATGGGAGCACAATAGTGACTTTCCTTACCATAAAACAACTCTTGCTCATAGGACCAGAAACTGCATGTGATTCAACTCCATTTAGGTCTGGGAAACAAATGCTAGCTCGCCTTACTTGAAACACACTCTGCTTTTGAGAAAACAGCACTATTCTACTCTACTGTGTTTCCTATGGGGTCCGAACAGTGAGCTTGCTCAGAACAAAAGAACTGTGCTTCCTACACACAAGGGCCATATCTAGTTCATCTCTGCTTAGGAAACTGACAAGAACAGTAGCTCCTTTTCAGTCCAATACACTGTACTTGCGGGGAAGAGACGCGAGAGCTATTTGCACTGCGTATGGCAATTAGAGCACAATAGTGACTCGTCTTACCAGAAAACAACTCTTGCTCGTAGGACAAAAAACTGCATGTGACTCAACTCCATTTAGGACTGAGAAACAAATGCTAGCTCGACGTCCAAGAAACACACTCTGCTTTTGAGAAAAGAGCACTCTTCTACTCTACTGTGTTTCCTATGGGGTCCGAACAGTGAGCTTGCTCAGAACAAAAGAACTGTGCTTCCTACACACACGGGCCATATCTAGTTCAACTCTGCTTAGGAAACTGACAAGAACAGTAGCTCCTCTTCAGTCCAATACACTGTACTTGCGGGGAACAGACGCGAGTGCTATTTGCACTCTGTATGGCAATTGGAGCACAATAGTGACTCATCTTACCAGAAAACAACTCCTGCTCGTAGGACAAAAAACTGCATGTGACTCAACTACATTTAAGACTGGGACACAAACGCTAGCTCGCCTTAAAAGAAACACACTCTGCTTTAGAGAAAAGAGCACTCTTCTACTCTACTGTGTTTCCTATAGGGCCAGAACAGTGAGCTTGCTCAGAACATAAGAATTGTGCTTCCTACGCACACGGGCCATATCAAGTTCAACTCTGCTTAGGAACCTGACAAGAACAGTAGCTCCTCTTCATTCCAATACACTGTACTTGCTGAGAACAGACGCATGTGCTATTTGCACTGTGTATGGCAATGGGAGCGCAATAGTGACTTTCCTTACCAGAAAACAACTCTTGCTCGTAGGACCAGAAACTGCATGTGATTCCACTCCATTTAGGACTGGAAACAAACGCAAGCTCACCTTACAAGAAACACACTCTGCTTTTGAGAAAAGAGCACTCTTCTACTCTACTGTGCTTCCTATGGGGTCCGAACAGTGAGCTTGCTCAGAACAAAAGAACTGTGCTTCGTACACACAACCACATCTAGTTCAATTCTGTTTAGGAACCTGACAAGAACAGTAGATCCTCTTCAGTCCAATATACTGTACTTGCTGGGAACAGACCCCAGTGCTATTTGTCCTGTGTATGGCAATGGCAGCGCAATAGTGACTCTTCTTACCATAAAACAACTCTTGCTCATAGGACCAGAAACTGCAAGTGTTTCAACTCCATTTAGGACTGGGAAACCAAAGCTAGCTCACCTTACAAGAAACACACTCTGCTATAGAGAAAAGAGCACTCTTCTACTTTACTGTGTTTCCTATAGGGCCAGAACAGTGAGCTTGCTCAGAACAAAAGAAATGTGCTTCCTACACACGGGCCATATCTAGTTCAACTCTGCTTAGGAAACGGACAAGAACAGTAGCTCCTCTGCAGTCCGATACACTGTACTTGCTGGGAACAGACGCGAGTGCTATTTGCACTGTGTATGGCAATGGGAGCACAATAGTGACTTTCCTTACCATAAAACAACTCTTGCTCATAGGACCAGAAACTGCATGTGATTCAACTCCATTTAGGTCTGGGAAACAAATGCTAGCTCGCCTTACATGAAACACACTCTGCTTTTGAGAAAACAGCACTATTCTACTCTACTGTGTTTCCTATGGGGTCCGAACAGTGAGCTTGCTCAGAACAAAAGAACTGTGCTTCCTACACACAAGGGCCATATCTAGTTCATCTCTGCTTAGGAAACTGACAAGAACAGTAGCTCCATTTCAGTCCAATACACTGTACTTGCGGGGAAGAGACGCGAGTGCTATTTGCACTGTGTATGGCAATTAGAGCACAATAGTGACTCGTCTTACCAGAAAACAACTCTTGCTCGTAGGACAAAAAACTGCATGTGACTCAACTCCATTTAGGACTGAGAAACAAATGCTAGCTCAACGTCCAAGAAACACACTCTGCTTTTGAGAAAAGAGCACTCTTCTACTCTACTGTGTTTCCTATGTGTTCCGAACAGTGAGCTTGCTGAGAACAAAAAAACTGTGCTTCCTACACACACGGCCATATCTAGTTCAAGTCTGCTTAGGAACCTGACAAGAACAGTAGATCCTCTTCAGTCCAATACACTGTACTTGCTGGGAACAGATTCCAGTGCTATTTGTCCTGTGTATGGCAATGGCAGCGCAATAGTGACTCTTCTTACCAGAAAACAACTCTTGCTCGTAATACCAGAAACTGCATGTGATTCAACTCCATTTAGGCCTGGGAAACAAACTCTAGCTCGCTTTACAAGAAACACACTCTGCTTTAGAGAAAAGAGCACTCTTCTACTCTACTGTGTTTCCTATGGGGTCCAAACAGTGAGCTTGCTCAGAACAAAAGAACTGTGCTTCCTACACACACGGACCATATCTAGTTCAACTCTGCTTAGTAAACTGACAAGAACAGTAGCTCCTATAGAGTCCAATAAACTGTACTTGCTGGGAAAAGACGCGAGTGCTATTTGCCTTGTGTAGGGCAATGGGAGCACAATAGTGACTTTCCTTACCATAAAACAACTCTTGCTCATAGGACCAGAAACTGCATGTGATTCAACTCCATTTAGGTCTGGGAAACAAATGCTAGCTCGCCTTACATGAAACACACTCTGCTTTTGAGAAAACAGCACTATTCTACTCTACTGTGTTTCCTATGGGGTCCGAACAGTGAGCTTGCTCAGAACAAAGAACTGTGCTTCCTACACACAAGGGCCATATCTAGTTCATCTCTGCTTAGGAAACTGACAAGAACAGTAGCTCCTTTTCAGTCCAATACACTGTACTTGCGGGGAAGAGACGCGAGTGCTATTTGCACTGTGTATGGCAATTAGAGCACAATAGTGACTCGTCTTACCAGAAAACAACTCTTGCTCGTAGGACAAAAAACTGCATGTGACTCAACTCCATTTAGGACTGAGAAACAAATGCTAGCTCGACGTCCAAGAAACACACTCTGCTTTGGAGAAAAGAGCACTCTTCTACTCTACTGTGTTTCCTATGGGGTCGGAACAGTGAGCTTGCTCAGAACAAAAGAACTGTGCTTCCTACACACACGGCCATGTCTAGTTCAAGTCTGCTTAGGAACCTGACAAGAACAGTAGATCCTCTTCAGTCCAATACAGTGTACTTGCTGGGAACAGACGTTAATGCTATTTGTCCTGTGTATGGCAATGGCAGCGCAATAGTGACTCTTCTTACCTGAAAACAGCTCTTGCTCGTGGACCAGAAACTGCATGTGATTCAACTCCATTTAGGACTGGGAAACAAACTCTAGCTCGCTTTACAAGAAACACACTCTGTTTTGAGAAAAGAGCACTCATCTACTCTACTGTGTTTCCTATAGGGCCAGAACAGTGAGCTTGCTCAGAAAAAAAGAACTGTGCATCCTACACACAGGTGCCATATGTAGTTCAACTCTGCTTAGGAACCTGACAAGAACAGTAGATCCTCTTCTTTCCAATACACTGGACTTGCTGGGAACAGATGGGAGGGCTATTTGCACTGTGTATGGCAATGGGAGCACAATAGTGACTTTCCTTACCAGAAAACAACTCTTGCTCGTAGGAACACAAACTGCATGTGATTCCACTCCATTTAGGAATGGGAAACCAACGCTAGCTCGCCTTAAAAGAAACACACTCTGCTTTTGAGAAAAAAGCACTCTTCTACTCTACTGTGTTTCCTATGGGGTCCGAACAGTGAGCTTGCTCAGAAAAAAAAAACTGTGCTTCCTACACACACGGCCATATCTAGTTCAAGTCTGCTTAGGAACCTGACAAGAACAATAGATCCTCTTCAGCCCGATATTCTGTACTTGCTGCGAACAGACGCCAGTGCTATTTGTCCTGTGTATGGCAATGGCAGCGCAATAGTGACTCTTTTTACCAGAAAACAACTCTTGCTCGTAGTACCAGAAACTGCATGGGATTCAACTCCATTTAGGACTGTGAAACAAACGCTAGCTCGCCTTACAAGTAACACACTCTGCTTTAGAGAAAAGAGCACTCTTCTGCTCTACTGTGTTTCCTATGGGGTCCAAACAGTGAGGTTGCAAAGAACAAAAGAACTGTGCTTCCTACAAACACGGATCATATCTAGTTCAACTCTGCTTAGGAAACTGACAAGAACAGTAGCACCTATCCAGTCCAATACACTGTACTTGCTGGGAACAGACACGAGTGCTATTTGCACTGTGTATGGCAATGGGAGCGCAATGTGACTTTCCTTACCAGAAAAGAACTCTTGTTCGTAGGACCTGAAACTGTATGTGATTCAACTCCATTTAGGACTAGGAAACAAACGCTAACTCGCCTTACAAGAACACACTCTGCTTTTGAGAAAAGAGCACTCTTCTACTCTACTGTGTTTCCTATAGTGCCAGAACACTGAGCTTGCTCAGAACATAAGAACTGTGGTTCGTACACACAACCATATCTAGTTCAATTCTGTTTAGGAACCTGACAAGAACAGTAGATCCTCTTCAGTCCAATATACTGTACTTGCTGGGAACAGACGCCAGTGGTATTTGTCCTGTGTATGGCAATGGCAGCGCAATAGTGACTCTTCTTACCATAAAACAACTCTTGCTCATAGGACCAGAAACTGCAAGTGTTTCAACTCCATTTAGGACTGGGAAACAAAAGCTAGCTCACCTTACAAGAAACACACTCTGCTATAGAGAAAAGAGCACTCTTCTACTTTACTGTGTTTCCTATAGGGCCAGAACAGTGAGCTTGCTCAGAACAAAAGAGCTGTGCTTCCTACACACGGGCCATATCTAGTTCAACTCTGCTTAGGAAACTGACAAGAACAGTAGCTCCTCTTCAGTCCGATACACTGTACTTGCTGGGAACAGACGCGAGTGCTATTTGCACTGTGTATGGCAATGGGAGCACAATAGTGACTTTCCTTACCAGAAAACAACTCTTGCTGGTTGGACCAGATACTGCATGTGATTCAACTCCATTTAGGACTGGGAAACAAATGCTAGCTCGCCTTACATGAAACACATTCTGCTTTTGAGAAAAGAGCACTCTTCTACTCTACTGTGTTTCCTATGTGTTCCGAACAGTGAGCTTGCTGAGAACAAAAAAACTGTGCTTCCTACACACACGGCCATATCTAGTTCAAGTCTGCTTAGGAACCTGACAAGAACAGTAGATCCTCTTCAGTCCAATACACTGTACTTGCTGGGAACAGATTCCAGTGCTATTTGCCCTGTGTATGGCAATGGCAGCGCAATAGTGACTCTTCTTACCAGAATACAACTCTTGCTCGTAATACCAGAAACTGCATGTGATTCAACTCCATTTAGGCCTGGGAAACAAACTCTAGCTCGCTTTACAAGAAACACACTCTGCTTTAGAGAAAAGAGCACTCTTCTACTCTACTGTTTTTCCTATGGGGTCCAAACAGTGAGCTTGCTCAGAACAAAAGAACTGTGCTTCCTACACACACGGACCATATCTAGTTCAACTCTGCTTAGTAAACTGACAAGAACAGTAGCTCCTATAGAGTCCAATAAACTGTACTTGCTGGGAAAAGACGCGAGTGCTATTTGCCTTGTGTAGGGCAATGGGAGCACAATAGTGACTTTCCTTACCATAAAACAACTCTTGCTCATAGGACCAGAAACTGCATGTGATTCAACTCCATTTAGGTCTGGGAAACAAATGCTAGCTTGCCTTACATGAAACACACTCTGCTTTTGAGAAAACAGCACTATTCTACTCTACTGTGTTTCCTATGGGGTCCGAACAGTGAGCTTGCTCAGAACAAAAGAACTGTGCTTCCTACACACAAGGGCCATATCTAGTTCATCTCTGCTTAGGAAACTGACAAGAACAGTAGCTCCTTTTCAGTCCAATACACTGTACTTGGCGGGGAAGAGACGCGAGTGCTATTTGCACTGCGTATGGCAATTAGAGCACAATAGTGACTCGTCTTACCAGAAAACAACTCTTGCTCGTAGGACAAAAAACTGCATGTGACTTAACTCCATTTAGGACTGAGAAACAAATGCTAGCTCGACGTCCAAGAAACACACTCTGCTTTTGAGAAAAGAGCACTCTTCTACTCTACTGTGTTTCCTATGGGGTCCGAACAGTGAGCTTGCTCAGAACAAAAGAACTGTGCTTCCTACACACACGGGCCATATCTAGTTCAACTCTGCTTAGGAAACTGACAAGAACAGTAGCTCCTCTTCAGTCCAATACACTGTACTTGCGGGGAACATACGCGAGTGCTATTTGCACTGTGTATGGCAATTGGAGCACAATAGTGACTCATCTTACCAGAAAACAACTCCTGCTCGTAGGACAAAAAACTGCATGTGACTCAACTCCATTTAAGACTGGGACACAAACGCTAGCTCGCCTTAAAAGAAACACACTCTGCTTTAGAGAAAAGAGCACTCTTCTACTCTACTGTGTTTCCTATAGGGCCAGAACAGTGAGCTTGCTCAGAACATAAGAATTGTGCTTCCTACGCACACGGGCCATATCAAGTTCAACTCTGCTTAGGAACCTGACAAGAACAGTAGCTCCTCTTCATTCCAATACACTGTACTTGCTGAGAACAGACGCATGTGCTATTTGCACTGTGTATGGCAATGGGAGCGCAATAGTGACTTTCCTTACCAGAAAACAACTCTTGCTCGTAGGACCAGAAACTGCATGTGATTCCACTCCATTTAGGACTGGAAACAAACGCAAGCTCACCTTACAAGAAACACACTCTGCTTTTGAGAAAAGAGCACTCTTCTACTCTACTGTGCTTCCTATGGGGTCCGAACAGTGAGCTTGCTCAGAACAAAAGAACTGTGCTTCGTACACACAACCACATCTAGTTCAATTCTGTTTAGGAACCTGACAAGAACAGTAGATCCTCTTCAGTCCAATATACTGTACTTCCTGGGAACAGACCCCAGTGCTATTTGTCCTGTGTATGGCAATGGCAGCGCAATAGTGACTCTTCTTACCATAAAACAACTCTTGCTCATAGGACCAGAAACTGCAAGTGTTTCAACTCCATTTAGGACTGGGAAACCAAAGCTAGCTCACCTTACAAGAAACACACTCTGCTATAGAGAAAAGAGCACTCTTCTACTTTACTGTGTTTCCTATAGGGCCAGAACAGTGAGCTTGCTCAGAACAAAAGAACTGTGCTTCCTACACACGGGCCATATCTAGTTCAACTCTGCTTAGGAAACGGACAAGAACAGTAGCTCCTCTGCAGTCCGATACACTGTACTTGCTGGGAACAGACGCGAGTGCTATTTGCACTGTGTATGGCAATGGGAGCACAATAGTGACTTTCCTTACCATAAAACAACTCTTGCTCATAGGACCAGAAACTGCATGTGATTCAACTCCATTTATGTCTGGGAAACAAATGCTAGCTCGCCTTACATGAAACACACTCTGCTTTTGAGAAAACAGCACTATTCTACTCTACTGTGTTTCCTATGGGGTCCGAACAGTGAGCTTGCTCAGAACAAAAGAACTGTGCTTCCTACACACAAGGGCCATATCTAGTTCATCTCTGCTTAGGAAACTGACAAGAACAGTAGCTCCTTTTCAGTCCAATACACTGTACTTGCGGGGAAGAGACGCGAGTGCTATTTGCACTGTGTATGGCAATTAGAGCACAATAGTGACTCGTCTTACCAGAAAACAACTCTTGCTCGTAGGACAAAAAACTGCATGTGACTCAACTCCATTTAGGACTGAGAAACAAATGCTAGCTCAACGTCCAAGAAACACACTCTGCTTTTGAGAAAAGAGCACTCTTCTACTCTACTGTGTTTCCTATGTTTTCGGAAAAGTGAGCTTGCTCAGAACAAAAAAACTGTGCTTCCTACACACACGGCCATGTCTAGTTCAAGTCTGCTTAGGAACCTGACAAGAACAGTAGATCCTCTTCAGTCCAGTACAGTGTACTTGCTGGGAACAGACGTTAATGCTATTTGTCCTGTGTATGGCAATGGCAGCGCAATAGTGACTCTTCTTACCTGAAAACAACTCTTGCTCGTGGACCAGAAACTGCATGTGATTCAACTCCATTTAGGACTGGGAAACAAACTCTAGCTCGCCTTACAAGAAACACACTCTGCTTTTGAGAAAAGAGCACTCTTCTACTCTACTGTGTTTCCTATAGGGCCAGAACAGTGAGCTTGCTCAGAAAAAAAGAACTGTGCTTCCTACACACAGGGGCCATATGTAGTTCAACTCTGCTTAGGAAACTGACAAGAACAGTAGCTCCTCTTCTTTCCAATACACTGGACTTGCTGGGAACAGATGGGAGGGCTATTTGCACTGTGTATGGCAATGGGAGCACAATAGTGACTTTCCTTACCAGAAAACAACTCTTGCTCGTAGGAACACAAACTGCATGTGATTCCACTCCATTTAGGAATGGGAAACCAACGCTAGCTCGCCTTAAAAGAAACACATTCTGCTTTTGAGAAAAAAGCACTCTTCTACTCTACTGTGTTTCCTATGGGGTCCGAACAGTGAGCTTGCTCAGAAAAAAAAAACTGTGCTTCCTACACACACGGCCATATCTAGTTCAAGTCTGCTTAGGAACCTGACAAGAACAATAGATCCTCTTCAGCCCGATATTCTGTACTTGCTGCGAAGAGACGCCAGTGCTATTTGTCCTGTGTATGGCAATGGCAGCGCAATAGTGACTTCTTTTACCAGAAAACAACTCTTCCTCGTAGTACCAGAAACTGCATGGGTTTCAACTCCATTTAGGACTGCGAAACAAACGCTAGCTCGCCTTACAAGTAACACACTCTGCTTTAGAGAAAAGAGCACTCTTCTGCTCTACTGTGTTTCCTATGGGGTCCAAACAGTGAGGTTGCAAAGAACAAAAGAACTGTGCTACCTACAAACACGGATCATATCTAGTTCAACTCTGCTTAGGAAACTGACAAGAACAGTAGCACCTATCCAGTCCAATACACTGTACTTGCTGGGAACAGACACGAGTGCTATTTGCACTGTGTATGGCAATGGGAGCGCAATGTGACTTTCCTTACCAGAAAAGAACTCTTGTTCATAGGACCTGAAACTGTATGTGATTCAACTCCATTTAGGACTAGGAAACAAACGCTAACTCGCCTTACAAGAAACACACTCTGCTTTTGAGAAAAGAGCACTCTTCTACTCTACTGTGTTTCCTATAGGGCCAGAACAGTGAGCTTGCTCAGAACATAAGAACTGTGCTTCCTACACACACGGGCCATATCTAATTCAACTCTGCTTAGGAAACTGACAAGAAAAGTAGCTCCTCTTCAGTCCGATACACTGTACTTGCTGGGAACAGACGCGAGTGCTATTTGCACTGTGTATGGCAATGGGAGCGCAATAGTGACTTTCCTTACCAGAAAACAACTCTTGCTCATAGGACCAGAAACTGCATGTGATTCCACTCCATTTAGGACTGGAAACAAACGCAAGCTCGCCTTACAAGAAACACACTCTGCTTTTGAGAAAAGAGCACTCTTCTACTCTACTGTGCTTCCTATGGGGTCCGAACAGTGAGCTTGCTCAGAACAAAAGAACTGTGCTTCGTACACACAACCATATCTAGTTCAATTCTGTTTAGGAACCTGACAAGAACAGTAGATCCTCTTCAGTCCAATATACTGTACTTGCTGGGAACAGACCCCAGTGCTATTTGTCCTGTGTATGGCAATGGCAGCGCAATAGTGACTCTTCGTACCATAGAACAACTCTTGCTCATAGGACCAGAAACTGCAAGTGTTTCAACTCCATTTAGGACTGGAAAACAAAAGCTAGCTCACCTTACAAGAAACACACTCTGCTATAGAGAAAAGAGCACTCTTCTACTTTACTGTGTTTCCTATAGAGCCAGAACAGTGAGCTTGCTCAGAACAAAAGAACTGTGCTTCCTACACACGGGCCATATCTAGTTCAACTCTGCTTAGGAAACTGACAAGAACAGTAGCTCCTCTTCAGTCCGATACACTGTACTTGCTGGGAACAGACGCGAGTGCTATTTGCACTGTGTATGGCAATGGGAGCACAATAGTGTCTTTCCTTACCAGAAAACAACTCTTGCTGGTTATACCAGATACTGCATGTGATTCAACTCCATTTAGGACTGGGAAACAAATGCTAGCTCGCCTTACATGAAACACATTCTGCTTTTGAGAAAAGAGCACTCTTCTACTCTACTGTGTTTCCTATGTGTTCCGAACAGTGAGCTTGCTGAGAACAAAAAAACTGTGCTTCCTACACACACGGCCATATCTAGTTCAAGTATGCTTAGGAACCTGACAAGAACAGTAGATCCTCTTCAGTCCAATACACTGTACTTGCTGGGAACAGATTCCAGTGCTATTTGTCCTGTGTATGGCAATGGCAGCGCAATAGTGACTCTTCTTACCAGAAAACAACTCTTGCTCGTAATACCAGAAACTGCATGTGATTCAACTCCATTTAGGCCTGGGAAACAAACTCTAGCTCGCTTTACAAGAAACACACTCTGCTTTAGAGAAAAGAGCACTCTTCTACTCTACTGTGTTTCCTATGGGGTCCAAACAGTGAGCTTGCTCAGAACAAAAGAACTGTGCTTCCTACACACACGGACCATATCTAGTTCAACTCTGCTTTGTAAACTGACAAGAACAGTAGCTCCTATAGAGTCCAATAAACTGTACTTGCTGGGAAAAGACGCGAGTGCTATTTGCCTTGTGTAGGGCAATGGGAGCACAATAGTGACTTTCCTTACCATAAAACAACTCTTGCTCATAGGACCAGAAACTGCATGTGATTCAACTCCATTTAGGTCTGGGATACAAATGCTAGCTCGCCTTACATGAAACACACTCTGCTTTTGAGAAAACAGCACTATTCTACTCTACTGTGTTTCCTATGGGGTCCGAACAGTGAGCTTGCTCAGAACAAAGAACTGTGCTTCCTACACACAAGGGCCATATCTAGTTCATCTCTGCTTAGGAAACTGACAAGAACAGTAGCTCCTTTTCAGTCCAATACACTGTACTTGCGGGGAAGAGACGCGAGTGCTATTTGCACTGTGTATGGCAATTAGAGCACAATAGTGACTCGTCTTACCAGAAAACAACTCTTGCTCGTAGGACAAAAAACTGCATGTGACTCAACTCCATTTAGGACTGAGAAACAAATGCTAGCTCGACGTCCAAGAAACACACTCTGCTTTGGAGAAAAGAGCACTCTTCTACTCTACTGTGTTTCCTATGGGGTCGGAACAGTGAGCTTGCTCAGAACAAAAGAACTGTGCTTCCTACACACACGGCCATGTCTAGTTCAAGTCTGCTTAGGAACCTGACAAGAACAGTAGATCCTCTTCAGTCCAATACAGTGTACTTGCTGGGAACAGACGTTAATGCTATTTGTCCTGTGTATGGCAATGGCAGCGCAATAATGACTCTTCTTACCTGAAAACAGCTCTTGCTCGTGGACCAGAAACTGCATGTGATTCAACTCCATTTAGGACTGGGAAACAAACTCTAGCTCGCTTTACAAGAAACACACTCTGTTTTGAGAAAAGAGCACTCTTCTACTCTACTGTGTTTCCTATGGGGTCCAAACAGTGAGGTTGCAAAGAACAAAAGAACTGTGCTTCCTACAAACACGGATCATATCTAGTTCAACTCTGCTGAGGAAACTGACAAGAACAGTAGCACCTATCCAGTCCAATACACTGTACTTGCTGGGAACAGACACGAGTGCTATTTGCACTGTGTATGGCAATGGGAGCGCAATGTGACTTTCCTTACCAGAAAAGAACTCTTGTTCGTAGGACCTGAAACTGTATGTGATTCAACTCCATTTAGGACTAGGAAACAAACGCTAACTCGCCTTACAAGAACACACTCTGCTTTTGAGAAAAGAGCACTCTTCTACTCTACTGTGTTTCCTATAGGGCCAGAACACTGAGCTTGCTCAGAACATAAGAACTGTGGTTCGTACACACAACCATATCTAGTTCAATTCTGTTTAGGAACCTGACAAGAACAGTAGATCCTCTTCAGTCCAATATACTGTACTTGCTGGGAACAGACGCCAGTGGTATTTGTCCTGTGTATGGCAATGGCAGCGCAATAGTGACTCTTCTTACCATAAAACAACTCTTGCTCATAGGACCAGAAACTGCAAGTGTTTCAACTCCATTTAGGACTGGGAAACAAAAGCTAGCTCACCTTACAAGAAACACACTCTGCTATAGAGAAAAGAGCACTCTTCTACTTTACTGTGTTTCCTATAGGGCCAGAACAGTGAGCTTGCTCAGAACAAAAGAGCTGTGCTTCCTACACACGGGCCATATCTAGTTCAACTCTGCTTAGGAAACTGACAAGAACAGTAGCTCCTCTTCAGTCCGATACACTGTACTTGCTGGGAACAGACGCGAGTGCTATTTGCACTGTGTATGGCAATGGGAGCACAATAGTGACTTTCCTTACCAGAAAACAACTCTTGCTGGTTGGACCAGATACTGCATGTGATTCAACTCCATTTAGGACTGGGAAACAAATGCTAGCTCGCCTTACATGAAACACATTCTGCTTTTGAGAAAAGAGCACTCTTCTACTCTACTGTGTTTCCTATGTGTTCCGAACAGTGAGCTTGCTGAGAACAAAAAAACTGTGCTTCCTACACACACGGCCATATCTAGTTCAAGTTGCTTAGGAACCTGACAAGAACAGTAGATCCTCTTCAGTCCAATACACTGTACTTGCTGGGAACAGATTCCAGTGCTATTTGTCCTGTGTATGGCAATGGCAGCGCAATAGTGACTCTTCTTACCAGAAAACAACTCTTGCTCGTAATACCAGAAACTGCATATGATTCAACTCCATTTAGGCCTGGGAAACAAACTCTAGCTCGCTTTACAAGAAACACACTCTGCTTTAGAGAAAAGAGCACTCTTCTACTCTACTGTTTTTCCTATGGGGTCCAAACAGTGAGCTTGCTCAGAACAAAAGAACTGTGCTTCCTACACACACGGACCATATCTAGTTCAACTCTGCTTAGTAAACTGACAAGAACAGTAGCTCCTATAGAGTCCAATAAACTGTACTTGCTGGGAAAAGACGCGAGTGCTATTTGCCTTGTGTAGGGCAATGGGAGCACAATAGTGACTTTCCTTACCATAAAACAACTCTTGCTCATAGGACCAGAAACTGCATGTGATTCAACTCCATTTAGGTCTGGGAAATAAATGCTAGCTCGCCTTACATGAAACACACTCTGCTTTTGAGAAAACAGCACTATTCTACTCTACTGTGTTTCCTATGGGGTCCGAACAATGAGCTTGCTCAGAACAAAAGAACTGTGCTTCCTACACACAAGGGCCATATCTAGTTCATCTCTGCTTAGGAAACTGACAAGAACAGTAGCTCCTTTTCAGTCCAATACACTGTACTTGCGGGGAAGAGACGCGAGTGCTATTTGCACTGCGTATGGCAATTAGAGCACAATAGTGACTCGTCTTACCAGAAAACAACTCTTGCTCGTAGGACAAAAAACTGCATGTGACTCAACTCCATTTAGGACTGAGAAACAAATGCTAGCTCGACGTCCAAGAAACACACTCTGCTTTTGAGAAAAGAGCACTCTTCTACTCTACTGTGTTTCCTATGGGGTCCGAACAGTGAGCTTGCTCAGAACAAAAGAACTGTGCTTCCTACACACACGGGCCATATCTAGTTCAACTCTGCTTAGGAAACTGACAAGAACAGTAGCTCCTCTTCAGTCCAATACACTGTACTTGCGGGGAACAGACGCGAGTGCTATTTGCACTGTGTATGGCAATTGGAGCACAATAGTGACTCATCTTACCAGAAAACAACTCCTGCTCGTAGGACAAAAAACTGCATATGACTCAACTCCATTTAAGACTGGGACACAAACGCTAGCTCGCCTTAAAAGAAACACACTCTGCTTTAGAGAAAAGAGCACTCTTCTACTCTACTGTGTTTCCTATAGGGCCAGAACAGTGAGCTTGCTCAGAACATAAGAATTGTGCTTCCTACGCACACGGGCCATATCAAGTTCAACTCTGCTTAGGAACCTGACAAGAACAGTAGCTCCTCTTCATTCCAATACACTGTACTTGCTGAGAACAGACGCATGTGCTATTTGCACTGTGTATGGCAATGGGAGCGCAATAGTGACTTTCCTTACCAGAAAACAACTCTTGCTCGTAGGACCAGAAACTGCATGTGATTCCACTCCATTTAGGACTGGAAACAAACGCAAGCTCGCCTTACAAGAAACACACTCTGCTTTTGAGAAAGAGCACTCTTCTACTCTACTGTGCTTCCTATGGGGTCCGAACAGTGAGCTTGCTCAGAACAAAAGAACTGTGCTTCGTACACACAACCACATCTAGTTCAATTCTGTTTAGGAACCTGACAAGAACAGTAGATCCTCTTCAGTCCAATATACTGTACTTGCTGGGAACAGACCCCAGTGCTATTTGTCCTGTGTATGGCAATGGCAGCGCAATAGTGACTCTTCTTACCATAAAACAACTCTTGCTCATAGCACCAGAAACTGCAAGTGTTTCAACTCCATTTAGGACTGGGAAACCAAAGCTAGCTCACCTTACAAGAAACACACTCTGCTATAGAGAAAAGAGCACTCTTCTACTTTACTGTGTTTCCTATAGGGCCAGAACAGTGAGCTTGCTCAGAACAAAAGAACTGTGCTTCCTACACACGGGCCATATCTAGTTCAACTCTGCTTAGGAAACGGACAAGAACAGTAGCTCCTCTGCAGTCCGATACACTGTACTTGCTGGGAACAGACGCGAGTGCTATTTGCACTGTGTATGGCAATGGGAGCACAATAGTGACTTTCCTTACCATAAAACAACTCTTGCTCATAGGACCAGAAACTGCATGTGATTCAACTCCATTTAGGTCTGGGAAACAAATGCTAGCTCGCCTTACATGAAACACACTCTGCTTTTGAGAAAACAGCACTATTCTACTCTACTGTGTTTCCTATGGGGTCCGAACAGTGAGCTTGCTCAGAACAAAAGAACTGTGCTTCCTACACACAAGGGCCATATCTAGTTCATCTCTGCTTAGGAAACTGACAAGAACAGTAGCTCCTTTTCAGTCCAATACACTGTACTTGCGGGGAAGAGACGCGAGTGCTATTTGCACTGTGTATGGCAATTAGAGCACAATAGTGACTCGTCTTACCAGAAAACAACTCTTGCTCGTAGGACAAAAAACTGCATGTGACTCAACTCCATTTAGGACTGAGAAACAAATGCTAGCTCAACGTCCAAGAAACACACTCTGCTTTTGAGAAAAGAGCACTCTTCTACTCTACTGTGTTTCCTAAGTGTTCGGAAAAGTGAGCTTGCTCAGAACAAAAAAACTGTGCTTCCTACACACACGGCCATGTCTAGTTCAAGTCTGCTTAGGAACCTGACAAGAACAGTAGATCCTCTTCAGTCCAGTACAGTGTACTTGCTGGGAACAGACGTTAATGCTATTTGTCCTGTGTATGGCAATGGCAGCGCAATAGTGACTCTTCTTACCTGAAAACAACTCTTGCTCGTGGACCAGAAACTGCATGTGATTCAACTCCATTTAGGACTGGGAAACAAACTCTAGCTCGCCTTACAAGAAACACACTCTGCTTTTGAGAAAAGAGCACTCTTCTACTCTACTGTGTTTCCTATAGGGCCAGAACAGTGAGCTTGCTCAGAAAAAAAGAACTGTGCTTCCTACACACAGGGGCCATATGTAGTTCAACTCTGCTTAGGAAACTGACAAGAACAGTAGCTCCTCTTCTTTCCAATACACTGGACTTGCTGGGAACAGATGGGAGGGCTATTTGCACTGTGTATGGCAATGGGAGCACAATAGTGACTTTCCTTACCAGAAAACAACTCTTGCTCGTAGGAACACAAACTGCATGTGATTCCACTCCATTTAGGAATGGGAAACCAACGCTAGCTCGCCTTAAAAGAAACACACTCTGCTTTTGAGAAAAAAGCACTCTTCTACTCTACTGTGTTTCCTATGGGGTCCGAACAGTGAGCTTGCTCAGAAAAAAAAAACTGTGCTTCCTACACACACGGCCATATCTAGTTCAAGTCTGCTTAGGAACCTGACAAGAACAATAGATCCTCTTCAGCCCGATATTCTGTACTTGCTGCGAAGAGACGCCAGTGCTATTTGTCCTGTGTATGGCAATGGCAGCGCAATAGTGACTTCTTTTACCAGAAAACAACTCTTCCTCGTAGTACCAGAAACTGCATGGGTTTCAACTCCATTTAGGACTGCGAAACAAACGCTAGCTCGCCTTACAAGTAACACACTCTGCTTTAGAGAAAAGAGCACTCTTCTGCTCTACTGTGTTTCCTATGGGGTCCAAACAGTGAGGTTGCAAAGAACAAAAGAACTGTGCTACCTACAAACACGGATCATATCTAGTTCAACTCTGCTTAGGAAACTGACAAGAACAGTAGCACCTATCCAGTCCAATACACTGTACTTGCTGGGAACAGACACGAGTGCTATTTGCACTGTGTATGGCAATGGGAGCGCAATGTGACTTTCCTTACCAGAAAAGAACTCTTGTTCATAGGACCTGAAACTGTATGTGATTCAACTCCATTTAGGACTAGGAAACAAACGCTAACTCGCCTTACAAGAAACACACTCTGCTTTTGAGAAAAGAGCACTCTTCTACTCTACTGTGTTTCCTATAGGGCCAGAACAGTGAGCTTGCTCAGAACATAAGAACTGTGCTTCCTACACACACGGGCCATATCTAATTCAACTCTGCTTAGGAAACTGACAAGAAAAGTAGCTCCTCTTCAGTCCGATACACTGTACTTGCTGGGAACAGACGCGAGTGCTATTTGCACTGTGTATGGCAATGGGAGCGCAATAGTGACTTTCCTTACCAGAAAACAACTCTTGCTCATAGGACCAGAACTGCATGTGATTCCACTCCATTTAGGACTGGAAACAAACGCAAGCTCGCCTTACAAGAAACACACTCTGCTTTTGAGAAAAGAGCACTCTTCTACTCTACTGTGCTTCCTATGGGGTCCGAACAGTGAGCTTGCTCAGAACAAAAGAACTGTGCTTCGTACACACAACCATATCTAGTTCAATTCTGTTTAGGAACCTGACAAGAACAGTAGATCCTCTTCAGTCCAATATACTGTACTTGCTGGGAACAGACCCCAGTGCTATTTGTCCTGTGTATGGCAATGGCAGCGCAATAGTGACTCTTCGTACCATAGAACAACTCTTGCTCATAGGACCAGAAACTGCAAGTGTTTCAACTCCATTTAGGACTGGGAAACAAAAGCTAGCTCACCTTACAAGAAACACACTCTGCTATAGAGAAAAGAGCACTCTTCTACTTTACTGTGTTTCCTATAGGGCCAGAACAGTGAGCTTGCTCAGAACAAAAGAACTGTGCTTCCTACACACGGGCCATATCTAGTTCAACTCTGCTTAGGAAACTGACAAGAACAGTAGCTCCTCTTCAGTCCGATACACTGTACTTGCTGGGAACAGACGCGAGTGCTATTTGCACTGTGTATGGCAATGGGAGCACAATAGTGTCTTTCCTTACCAGAAAACAACTCTTGCTGGTTGGACCAGATACTGCATGTGATTCAACTCCATTTAGGACTGGGAAACAAATGCTACCTCGCCTTACATGAAACACATTCTGCTTTTGAGAAAAGAGCACTCTTCTACTCTACTGTGTTTCCTATGTGTTCCGAACAGTGAGCTTGCTGAGAACAAAAAAAACTGTGCTTCCTACACACACGGCCATATCTAGTTCAAGTCTGCTTAGGAACCTGACAAGAACAGTAGATCCTCTTCAGTCCAATACACTGTACTTCCTGGGAACAGATTCCAGTGCTATTTGTCCTGTGTATGGCAATGGCAGCGCAATAGTGACTCTTCTTACCAGAAAACAACTCTTGCTCGTAATACCAGAAACTGCATGTGATTCAACTCCATTTAGGCCTGGGAAACAAACTCTAGCTCGCTTTACAAGAAACACACTCTGCTTTAGAGAAAGAGCACTCTTCTACTCTACTGTGTTTCCTATGGGGTCCAAACAGTGAGCTTGCTCAGAACAAAAGAACTGTGCTTCCTACACACACGGACCATATCTAGTTCAACTCTGCTTAGTAAACTGACAAGAACAGTAGCTCCTATAGAGTCCAATAAACTGTACTTGCTGGGAAAAGACGCGAGTGCTATTTGCCTTGTGTAGGGCAATGGGAGCACAATAGTGACTTTCCTTACCATAAAACAACTCTTGCTCATAGGACCAGAAACTGCATGTGATTCAACTCCATTTAGGTCTGGGAAACAAATGCTAGCTCGCCTTACATGAAACACACTCTGCTTTTGAGAAAACAGCACTATTCTACTCTACTGTGTTTCCTATGGGGTCCGAACAGTGAGCTTGCTCAGAACAAAAGAACTGTGCTTCCTACACACAAGGGCCATATCTAGTTCATCTCTGCTTAGGAAACTGACAAGAACCGTAGCTCCTATTCAGTCTGATATACTGTACTTGCTGGGAACAGACGCGAGTGCTATTTGCACTGTATATGGCATTTGGAGCGCAACAGTGACTCTTCTTACCAGAAAACAACTCTTGCTAGTAGGACAAAAAACTGCATGTGACTCAACTCCATTTAGGACTGGGAAACTAACGCGAGCTCGCCTTCCAAAAACACACTCTGCTTTTGAGAAAAGAGCAATCTTCTACTCTACTGTGTTTCCTATGTGTTCCGAACAGTGAGCTTACTCAGAACAAAACAACTGTGCTTCCTACACACACGACCATATCTAGATCAAGTCTGCTTAGGAAACTGACAAGAACAGTAGCTCCTGTTCAGTCCGATACACTGTACTTGCTGGGAACAGACATGAGTGCTATTTGCACTGTATATGCATTTGGAGCGCAACAGTCACTCTTCTTACCAGAAAACAACTCTTGCTTGTAGGACCAAAATCTGCATGTGACTCAACTCCATTTAGGACTGGGAAACAAACGCGAGCTCGCCTTACAAGAAACACACTCTGCTTTTAAGAAAAGTGCACTCTTCTACTCTACTGTGTTTCCTATAGGGCCAGAACAGTGAGCTTGCTCAGAACATAAGAACTGTGCTTCCTACACACACGGGCCATATCTAGTTCAACTCTGCTTAGGAAACTGACAAGAACAGTAGCTCCTCTTCAGTCCAATACACTGTACTTGCTGGGAACAGACGCCAGTGCTATTTGTCCTGTGTATGGCAATGGGAGCACAATAGTGACATTCCTTACCAGAAAACAACTCTTGCTCATAGGACCAGAAACTGCATGTGATTCCACTCCATTTAGGACTGGGAAACAAACGCTAGCTCACCTTACAAGAAACACACTCTGCTTCAGAGAAAAGAGCACTCTTCTACTCTACTGTGTTTCCTATGGGGTCCAAACAGTGAGCTTGCTCAGAACAAAAGAACGGTGCTTCCTACATACACGGGCCATATCTAGTTCAACTCTGCTTAGGAAACTGACAAGAACAGTAGCTCCTCTTCAGTCCAATACACTGTACTTGCTCAGAACAGACGCGAGTGCTACTTGCACTGTGTATGGCAATTGGAACACAATAGTGACTCGTCTTACCAGAAAACAACTCTTGCTCGTAGGACAAAAAACTGCATGTGATTCAACTCCATTTAGGACTGGGAAACAAACGCTAGCTTGCCTTACAAGAAACACACTCTGCTTTTGAGAAAAGAGCACTCTTCTACTCTACTGTTTTTCCTATGGGGTCCAAAGAGTGAGCTTGCTCAGAACAAAAGAAATGTGCTTCCTACACACGTGGGACATATCTCGATCAACTCTGCTTAGGAAACTGACAAGAACAGTAGGTCCTCTTCAGTCTGATACACTGTAATTGCTGGGAACCGACGCGAGTGCTATTTGCACTGTGTATGGCAATGGGAGCGCAATAGTGACTTTCCTTACCAAAAAACAACTCTTGCTTGTAGGACCAGAAACTGCATGAGATTCCACTCCATATGGGACTGGGAAACAAACGCTAGCTCACCTTACAAGAAACACAATCTGCTTTTGAGAAAAGAGCACTCTTCTACTCTACTGTGTTTCCTATAGGGCCAGAACAGTGAGCTTGCTCAGAACAAAAGAACCGTGCTTCCTACACACACGGCCATATCTAGTTCAACTCTGCTTAGGAACCTGACAAGAACAGTAGATCCTCTTCAGTTCAATACACTGTACATGCTGGGAACAGACGCGTGTGCTATTTGCCCTGTGTATGACAATGGGAGCACAATAGTGACTCTTCTTACCAGAAAACAACTCTTGCTCGTAGGACCAGAAACTGCATGTGATTCAACTCCACTTAGGACTGGGAAACAAACACTAACTCGCCTTTCAAGAAACACACTCTGATTTAGAGAAAAAAGCACTCTTCTACTCTATTGTGTTTCCTAGGAGGTCCAAACAGTGAACTTGCTCAGAACAAAAGAACTGTGCTTCCTACACACAGGGCCATATCTAGTTCAATTCTGCTTAGGAACCTGAAAAGAACAGTAGATCCTCTTCAGTCCAATACACTGTACTGCTGGGAACAGACAACAGTGCTATTTGTCTTATGTATGGCAATGGCAGCACAATTTGACTCATCTTACCATAAAACAACTCTTGCTCGTAGGACCAGAAACTGCATGTGATTCAACTCCATTTAGGACTAGGAAACAAACGCTAGCTCGCCTTACAAGAAACACACTCTGCTTTAGAGAAAAGAGCATTCTTCTACTCTACTGTGTTTCCTATAGGGCCAGAACAGTGAGCTTGCTCAGAACAAAAGAACTGTGCTTCCTACACTGGGGCCATATCTAGTTCAACTCTGCTTAGGAAACTGACAAGAACAGTAGCTCCTCTTCATTCCGATACACTGTACTTCCTGGGAACAGACGGGACTGCTATTTGCACTGTGTATGTCTATTGGAGCACAATAGTGACTCGTCTTACCAGAAAACAACTCTTGCTCGTAGGACAAAAAACTGCATGTGACTCAACTCCATTTAGGACTGGGAAACAAACGCTAGCTCGTCTTCCAAGAAACACACTCTGCTTTTGAGAAAAGAGCACTCTTCTACTCTACTGTGTTTCCTATGGGGTCCAAAGAGTGAGCTTGCTCAGAACAAAAGAAATGTGCTTCCTACACACGTGGGACATATCTCGATCAACTCTGCTTAGGAAACTGACAAGAACAGTAGGTCCTCTTCAGTCCGATACACTGTACTTGCTGGGAAGAGACGCGAGTGCTATTTGCACTGTGTATGGCAATGGGAGCGCAATAGTTACTTTCCTTACCAAAAAACAACTCTTGCTTGTAGGACCAGAAACTGCATGTGATTCCACTCCATATGGGACTGGGAAACAAACGCTAGCTCACCTTACAAGAAACACAATCTGCTTTTGAGAAAAGAGCACTCTTCTACTCTACTGTGTTTCTTATAGGGCCAGAACAGTGAGCTTGCTCAGAACAAAAGAACCGTGCTTCCTACACACACGGCCATATCTAGTTCAACTCTGCTTAGGAACCTGACAAGAACAGTAGATCCTCTTCAGTTCAATACACTGTACATGCTGGGAACAGACGCGTGTGCTATTTGCCCTGTGTATGACAATGGGAGCACAATAGTGACTCTTCTTACCAGAAAACAACTCTTGCTCGTAGGACCAGAAACTGCATGTGATACAACTCCACTTAGGACTGGGAAACAAACACTAACTCGCCTTTCAAGAAACACACTCTGATTTAGAGAAAAAAGCACTCTTCTACTCTATTGTGTTTCCTAGGAGGTCCGAACAGTGAACTTGCTCAGAACAAAAGAACTGTGCTTCCTACACACACGGCCATATCTAGTTCAATTCTGCTTAGGAACCTGAAAAGAACAGTAGATCCTCTTCAGTCCAATACACTGTACTGCTGGGAACAGACAACAGTGCTATTTGTCCTGTGTATGGAAATGGCAGCACAATTTGACTCTTCTTACCATAAAACAACTCTTGCTCGTAGGACCAGAAACTGCATGTGATTCAACTCCATTTAGGACTGGGAAACAAACGCTAGCTCGCTTTACAAGAAACACACTCTGCTTTAGAGAAAAGAGCATTCTTCTACTCTACTGTGTTTCCTATAGGGCCATAACAGTGAGCTTGCTCAGAACAAAAGAACTGTGCTTCCTACACTCGGGCCATATCTAGTTCAACTCTGCTTAGGAAACTGACAAGAACAGTAGCTCCTCTTCAGTCCGATACACTGTACTTCCTGGGAACAGACGGGACTGCTATTTGCACTGTGTATGGCTATTGGAGCACAATAGTGACTCGTCTTACCAGAAAACAACTCTTGCTCGTAGGACAAAAAACTGCATGTGACTCAACTCCATTTAGGACTGGGAAACAAACGCTAGCTCACCTTCCAAGAAACACACTCTGCTTTTGAGAAAAGAGCACTCTTCTACTCTACTGTGTTTCCTATGGGTTCCGAACAGTGAGCTTGCTCAGAACAAAAAAACTGTGCTTCCTACACACACGGCCATATCTAGTTCAAGTCTGCTTAGGAACCTGACAAGAACAGTAGATCCTCAGTCCAATACACTGTACTTGCTGGGAACAGACGCCAGTGCTATTTGTCCTGTGTATGGCAATTGGAGCACAATAGTGACTCGTCTTACCAGAAAACAACTCTTGCTCGTAGGACAAAAAACTGCATGTGACTCAACTCCATTTAGGACTGGGAAACAAACGCTAGCTTGCCTTACAAGAAAGACACTCTGCTTTTGAGTAAAGAGCACTCTTCTACTCTACTGTGTTTCCTATAGGGCCAGAACAGTGAGCTTGCTCAGAACAAAGAACTATGCTTCCTACACACGGCCATATCTATTTCAATTCTGCTTAGGAACCTGACAAGGACAGTAGATCCTCTTCAGTCCAGTACACTGTAATTGCTGGGAACAGACACCAGTGCTGTTTGTCCTGTGTATGGCAATGGCAGCGCAATAGTGACTCTTCATAACAGAAAACAACTCTTGCTCATAGGACCACAAACTGCATGTGATTCAACACCATTTAGGACTGGGAAACAAAAGCTAGCTCACCTTACAAGAAACACACTCTGCTTTAGAGAAAAGCGCACTCTTCTACTCTACTGTGTTTCCTATAGGGCCAGAATAGTGAGCTTGCTCAGAACAAAAGAACTGTGCTTCCTACACATGGGCCATATCTAGTTCAACTCTGCTTAGGAAACTGACAAGAACAGTAGCTCCTATTCAGTGCCATACACTGTACTTGCTGGGAACAGACGCGAGTGCTATTTGCACTGTATATGACATTTGGAGCGCAACAGTGACTCTTCTTACCAGAAAACAACTCTTGCTCGTAGGACCAGAAACTGCATGTGACTCAACTCCATTTATGACTGGGAAACAAACGCGAGCTCGCCTTACAAGAAACACACGCTGCTTTTAAGAAAAGTGCACTCTTCTACTCTACTGTGTTTCCTATAGGGCCAGAACAGTGAGCTTGCTCAGAACATAAGAACTGTGCTTCCTACACACACGGGCCATATCTAGTTCAACTCTCCTTAGGAAACTGACAAGAACAGTAGCTCCTCTTCAGTCTGATACACTGTACTTGCTGGGAACAGACGCATGTGCTATTTGCACTGTGTATGGCAATTGGAGCACAATAGTGACTTTCCTTACCAAAAAACAACTCTTGCACGTAGGACCAGAAACTGCATGTGATTCAACTCCATATAGGACTGGGAAACAAACGCTAGCTCGCCTTACAAGAAACACAGTCTGCTTTTGAGAAAAGAGCACTCTTCTACTCTACTGTGTTTCCTGTATGGCCAGAACAGTGAGCTTGCTCAGAACAAAAGAACTGTGCTTCCTACACACACGGCCATATCTAGTTCAACTCTGCTTAGGAACCTGACAAGAACAGTAGATACTCTTCAGTCCAATACACTGTACATGCTGGGAACAGACGCGTGTGCTATTTGCCCTGTGTATGACAATGGGAGCACAATAGTGACTCTTCTTACCAGAAAACAACTCTTGCTTGTAGGACCAGAAACTGCATGTTATTCAACTCCTTTTAGGACTGGGAAACAAACGCTAGCTCGCCTTACAAGAAACACACTCTGCTTTTGAGAAAAGAGCACTCTTCTACTCTACTGTGTTTCCTATGGGGTCCAAAGAGTGAGCTTGCTCAGATCAAAAGAAATGTGCTTCCTACACATGCGGGACATATCTCGGTCAACTCTGCTTAGGAAACTGACAAGAACAGTAGGTCCTCTTCAGTCCGATACACTGTACTTGCTGGGAACAGACGCGAGTGCTATTTGCACTGTGTATGGCAATGGGAGCGCAATAGTGACTTTCCTTACCAAAAAACAACTCTTGCTCGTAGGACCAGAAACTGCATGTGATTCCACTCCATATGGGACTGGGAAACAAACGCTAACTCGCCTTACAAGAAACACACTCTGATTTAGAGAAAAAAGCACTCTTCTACTCTATTGTGTTTCCTAGGAGTTCCGAACAGTGAACTTGCTCAGAACAAAAGAACTGTGCTTCCTACACACACGGCCATAACTAGTTGAATTCTGCTTAGGAACCTGACAAGAACAGTAGATCCTCTTCAGTCCAATACACTGTACTGCTGGGAACAGACAACAGTGCTATTTGTACTGTGTATGGCAATGGCAGCACAATAGTGACTTTTCTTACCAGAAAACAACTCTTGCTCGTAGGACCAGAAACTGCATGTGATTCAACTCGATTTAGGACTGGGAAACAAACGCTAGCTCGCCTTACAAGAAACACACTCTGCTTTAGAGAAAAGAGCACTCTTCTACTCTACTGTGTTTCCTACAGGGCCAGAACAGTGAGCTTGCTCAGAACAAAAGAACTGTGCTTCCTACACTCGGGCCATATCTAGTTCAACTCTGCTTAGGAAACTGACAAGAACAGTAGCTCCTCTTCAGTCCGATACACTGTACTTCCTGGGAACAGACGGGACTGCTATTTGCACTGTGTATGGCTATTGGAGCACAATAGTGACTCGTCTTATCAGAAAACAACTCTTGCTCGTAGGACAAAAAACTGCAAGTGACTCAACTCCATTTAGGACTGGGAAACAAACGCTAGCTCGCCTTCCAAGAAACACACTCTGCTTTTGAGAAAAGAGCACTCTTCTACTCTACTGTGTTTCCTATGGGTTCCGAACAGTGAGCTTGCTCAGAACAAAAAAACTGTGCTTCCTACACACACAGCCATATCTAGTTCAAGTCTGCTTAGGAACCTGACAAGAACAGTAGCTCCTCTTCCATCCAATACACTGTACTTGCTGAGAAAAGACGCCAGTGCTATTTGTCCTGTGTATGGCAATGGCAGTGCAATAGTGACTCTTCTTAGCAGAAAACAACTCTTGCTTGCAGGACCAGAAACTGCATGTGATTCAACTCCATTTAGGACTGGGAAAGAAACGCTAGCTCGCCTTACAAGAAACACACTCTGCTTTTGAGAAAAGAGCACGCTACTACTCTACTGTGTTTCCTATAGGGCCAGAACAGTGAGCTTGCTCAGAACAAAAGAACTGTGCTTCCTACACACACGGCCATATCTAGTCCAACTCTGCTGAGGAAACTGACAAGAACAGTAGCTCCTAATCAGTCCAATACACTGTACTTGAAGGGAACAGACGCGAGTACTATTTGCACTGTGTATGGCATTTGGAGCGCAATAGCGACTCTTCTTACCAGAAAACAACTCTTGCTCGTAGGACCAAAAACTGCATGTGACTCCACTCCATTTAGGACTGGCAAACAAACGCGAGCTCACCTTACAAGAAAAGCACTCTGCTTTAGAGAAAAGTGCACTCTTCTACTCTACTGTGTTTCCTATGGGGTCCAAACAGTGAGCTTGCTCAGAACAATAGAACTGTGCTTCCTACACACCCGGGCCATATCTAGTTCAACTCTGCTTAGGAAACTGACAAGAACAGTAGATCCTCTTCAGTCCAATACTCTGTACTTGCTCGGAACAGACGCGAGTGCTATTTGCACTGTGTATGGCAATTGGAGCACAATAGTGACTCGTCTTACCAGAAAACAACTCTTGCTCGTAGGACAAAAAACTGCATGTGACTCAACTCCATTTAGGACTGGGAAACAAACGCTAGCTCGCCTTCCAAAAACACACTCTGCTTTTGAGAAAAGAGCACTCTTCTACTCTACTGTGTTTCCTATGTGTTCCGAACAGTGAGCTTGCTCAGAACAAAAAAACTGTGCTTCCTACACACACGGCCATATCTAGTGCATGTCTGCTTAGGAAACTGACAAGAACAGTAGCTCCTATTAAGTGCCATACACTGTAATTGCTGGGAACAGACGCGAGTGCTATTTGCACTGTATATGACATTTGGAGCGCAACAGTGACTCTTCTTACCAGAAAACAACTCTTGCTCGTAGGACAAGAAACTGCATGTGACTCAACTCCATTTATGACTGGGAAACAAACACGAGCTCGCCTTACAAGAAACACACTCTGCTTTTAAGAAAAGTGCACTCGTCTACTCTACTGTGTTTCCTGTAGGGCCAGAACAGTGAGCTTGCTCAGAACAAAAGAACTGTGCTTCCTACACACACGGCCATATCTAGTTCAACTCTGCTTAGGAACCTGACAAGAACAGTAGATACTCTTCAGTCCAATACACTGTACATGCTGGGAACAGACGCGTGTGCTATTTGCCCTGTGTATGACAATGGGAGCACAATAGTGACTCTTCTTACCAGAAAACAACTCTTGCTTGTAGGACCAGAAACTGCATGTTATTCAACTCCTTTTAGGACTGGGAAACAAACGCTAGCTCGCCTTACAAGAAACACACTCTGCTTTTGAGAAAAGAGCACTCTTCTACTCTACTGTGTTTCCTATGGGGTCCAAAGAGTGAGCTTGCTCAGATCAAAAGAAATGTGCTTCCTACACATGCGGGACATATCTCGGTCAACTCTGCTTAGGAAACTGACAAGAACAGTAGGTCCTCTTCAGTCCGATACACTGTACTTGCTGGGAACAGACGCGAGTGCTATTTGCACTGTGTATGGCAATGGGAGCGCAATAGTGACTTTCCTTACCAAAAAACAACTCTTGCTCGTAGGACCAGAAACTGCATGTGATTCCACTCCATATGGGACTGGGAAACAAACACTAACTCGCCTTACAAGAAACACACTCTGATTTAGAGAAAAAAGCACTCTTCTACTCTATTGTGTTTCCTAGGAGTTCCGAACAGTGAACTTGCTCAGAACAAAAGAACTGTGCTTCCTACACACACTGCCATAACTAGTCGAATTCTGCTTAGGAACCTGACAAGAACAGTAGATCCTCTTCAGTCCAATACACTGTACTGCTGGGAACAGACAACAGTGCTATTTGTACTGTGTATGGCAATGGCAGCACAATAGTGACTCTTCTTACCAGAAAACAACTCTTGCTCGTAGGACCAGAAACTGCATGTGATTCAACTCGATTTAGGACTGGGAAACAAACGCTAGCTCGCCTTACAAGAAACACACTCTGCTTTAGAGAAAAGAGCACTCTTCTACTCTACTGTGTTTCCTACAGGGCCAGAACAGTGAGCTTGCTCAGAACAAAAGAACTGTGCTTCCTACACTCGGGCCATATCTAGTTCAACTCTGCTTAGGAAACTGACAAGAACAGTAGCTCCTCTTCAGTCCGATACACTGTACTTCCTGGGAACAGACGGGACTGCTATTTGCACTGTGTATGGCTATTGGAGCACAATAGTGACTCGTCTTACCAGAAAACAACTCTTGCTCGTAGGACAAAAAAACTGCAAGTGACTCAACTCCATTTAGGACTGGGAAACAAACGCTAGCTCGCCTTCCAAGAAACACACTCTGCTTTTGAGAAAAGAGCACTCTTCTACTCTACTGTGTTTCCTATGGGTTCCGAACAGTGAGCTTGCTCAGAACAAAAAAACTGTGCTTCCTACACACACAGCCATATCTAGTTCAAGTCTGCTTAGGAACCTGACAAGAACAGTAGCTCCTCTTCCATCCAATACACTGTACTTGCTGAGAAAAGACGCCAGTGCTATTTGTCCTGTGTATGGCAATGGCAGTGCAATAGTGACTCTTCTTAGCAGAAAACAACTCTTGCTTGCAGGACCAGAAACTGCATGTGATTCAACTCCATTTAGGACTGGGAAAGAAACGCTAGCTCGCCTTACAAGAAACACACTCTGCTTTTGAGAAAAGAGCACGCTACTACTCTACTGTGTTTCCTATAGGGCCAGAACAGTGAGCTTGCTCAGAACAAAAGAACTGTGCTTCCTACACACACGGCCATATCTAGTCCAACTCTGCTGAGGAAACTGACAAGAACAGTAGCTCCTAATCAGTCCAATACACTGTACTTGAAGGGAACAGACGCGAGTACTATTTGCACTGTGTATGGCATTTGGAGCGCAATAGCGACTCTTCTTACCAGAAAACAACTCTTGCTCGTAGGACCAAAAACTGCATGTGACTCCACTCCATTTAGGACTGGCAAACAAACGCGAGCTCACCTTACAAGAAAAGCACTCTGCTTTAGAGAAAAGAGCACTCTTCTACTCTACTGTGTTTCCTATGGGGTCCAAACAGTGAGCTTGCTCAGAACAATAGAACTGTGCTTCCTACACACCCGGGCCATATCTAGTTCAACTCTGCTTAGGAAACTGACAAGAACAGTAGATCCTCTTCAGTCCAATACTCTGTACTTGCTCGGAACAGACGCGAGTGCTATTTGCACTGTGTATGGCAATTGGAGCACAATAGTGACTCGTCTTACCAGAAGACAACTCTTGCTCGTAGGACAAAAAACTGCATGTGACTCAACTCCATTTAGGACTGGGAAACAAACGCTAGCTCGCCTTCCAAAAACACACTCTGCTTTTGAGAAAAGAGCACTCTTCTACTCTACTGTGTTTCCTATGTGTTCCGAACAGTGAGCTTGCTAAGAACAAAAAAACTGTGCTTCCTACACACACGGCCATATCTAGTGCATGTCTGCTTAGGAAACTGACAAGAACAGTAGCTCCTATTAAGTGCCATACACTGTAATTGCTGGGAACAGACGCGAGTGCTATTTGCACTGTATATGACATTTGGAGCGCAACAGTGACTCTTCTTACCAGAAAACAACTCTTGCTCGTAGGACCAGAAACTGCATGTGACTCAACTCCATTTATGACTGGGAAACAAACACGAGCTCGCCTTACAAGAAACACACTCTGCTTTTAAGAAAAGTGCACTCGTCTACTCTACTGTGTTTCCTATAGGGCCAGAACAGTGAGCTTGCTCAGAACATAAGAACTGTGCTTCCTACACACACGGGCCATATCTAGTTCAACTCTTCTTAGAAAACTGACAAGAACAGTAGCTCCTATTCAGTCCAATACACTGAACTTGCTGGGAACAGACGCGAGTGCTATTTGCACTGTGTATGGCAATTGGAACACAATAGTGACTCGTCTTACCAGAAAACAACTCTTGATCATAGGACAAAAAACTGCATGCGACTCAACTCGATTTAGTACTGGGAAACAAACACTAGCTCGCCTTCCAAGAAACACACTCTGCTTTTGAGAAAGGAGCACTCTTCTACTCTACTGTGTTTCCAATGAGGTCCGAACAGTGAGCTTGCTCAGAACAAAAAAACCGTGCTTCCTAGACACAACACCATACCTAGGTCAATTCTGCTTAGGAACCTGACAAGAACAGTAGATCCTCTTCAGTCCAATACACTGTACTGCTGGGAACAGACAACAGTGCTATTTGTCCTGTGTATGGCAATGGCAGCGCAATAGTGACTCTTCTTACCAGAAAACAACTCTTGCTCATAGGACGAGAAACTGCATGGGATTCAACTCCATTTAGGACTGGGAAACAAACGCTAGCTCACCTTACAAGAAACACACTCTGCTTTTGAGAAAAGAGCACTCTTCTACTCTACCGTGTTTCCTATGTGTTTCGAACAGTGAGCTTGCTCAGAACAAAATAACTGGGCTTCCTACACACACGGCCATATCTAGATCAAGTCTGCTTAGGAAACTGACAAGAACAGTAGCTCCTATTCAGTCTGATACACTGTACTTGCTGAGAACAGACGCGAGTGTTATTTGCACTGTATATGGTATTTGGAGCGCAACAGTGACTCTTCTTACCAGAAAACAACTCTTGCTCGTAGGACAAAAAACTGCATGTGACTCAACTCCATTTAGGATTGGGAAACAAACGCGAGCTCGCCTTACAAGAAACACACTCTGCTTTTAAGAAAAGTGCACTCTTCTACTGTACTGTGTTTCCTATAGGGCCGGAACAGTGAGCTTGCTCAGAACATAAGAACTGTGCTTCCTACACACCCGGGCCATATCTAGTTCAACTCTGCTTAGGAAACTGACAAGAACAGTAGATCCTCTTCAGTCCAATACTCTGTACTTGCTCGGAACAGACGCGAGTGCTATTTGCACTGTGTATGGCAATTGGAGCCCAATAGTGACTCGTCTTACGAGAAAACAACTCTTGCTCGTAGGACAAAAACCTGCATGTGACTCAACTCCATTTAGGACTGGGAAACAAACGCTAGCTCGCCTTACAAGAAACACACTCTGCTTTTAAGAAAAGTGCACTCTTCTACTCTACTGTGTTTCCTATGTGTTCCGAACAGTGAGCTTGCTCAGAACAAAAAAACTGTGCTTCCTACACACACGGCCATATCTAGTGCATGTCTGCTTAGGAAACTGACAAGAACAGTAGCTCCTATTCAGTGCCATACACTGTACTTGCTGGGAACAGACGCGAGTGCTATTTGCACTGTATATGACATTTGGAGCGCAACAGTGACTCTTCTTACCAGAAAACAACTCTTGCTCGTAGGACCAGAAACTGCATGTGACTCAACTCCATTTATGACTGGGAAACAAACGCGAGCTCGCCTTACAAGAAACACACTCTGCTTTTAAGAAAAGTGCACTCTTCTACTCTACTGTGTTTCCTATAGGGCCAGAACAGTGAGCTTGCTCAGAACATAAGAACTGTGCTTCCTACACACACGGGCCATATCTAGTTCAACTCTGCTTAGGAAACTGACAAGAACAGTAGATCCTCTTCAGTCTGATACACTGTACTTGCTGGGAACAGACACATGTGCTATTTGCACTGTGTATGGCAATGGGAGCGCAATAGTGACTTTCCTTACCAAAAAACAACTCTTGCTCGTAGGACCAGAAACTGCATGTGATTCAACTCCATATAGGACTGGGAAACAAACGCTAGATCCCCTTACAAGAAACACAATCTGCTTTTGAGAAAAGAGCACTCTTCTACTCTACTGTGTTTCCTATAGGGCCAGAACAGTGAGCTTGCTCAGAACAAAAGAACTGTGCTTCCTACACACACGGCCAAATCTAGTTCAACTCTGCTTAGGAACCTGACAAGAACAGTAGATCCTCTTCAGTCCAATACACTGTACATGCTGGGAACAGACGCGTGTGCTATTTGCCCTGTGTATGACAATTGGAGCACAATAGTGACTCTTCTTACCAGAAAACAACTCTTGCTCGTAGGACCAGAAACTGCATGTGATTCAACTCCACTTAGGACTGGGAAACAAACACTAACTCGCCTTACAAGAAACACACTCTGATTTAGAGAAAAAAGCACTCTTCTACTCTATTGTGTTTCCTAAGAGGTCTGAACAGTGAACATGCTCAGAACAAAAGAACTGTGCTTCCTACACACACGGCCATATCTAGTTCAATTCTGCTTAGGAACCTGACAAGAACAGTAGATCCTCTTCAGTCCAATACACTATACTGCTGGGAACAGACAACAGTGCTATTTGCCCTGTGTATGACAATGGGAGCACAATAGTGACTCTTCTTACCATGAAACAACTTTTGCTCGTAGGACCAGAAACTTCATGTGATTACACTCCATTTAGGACTGGGAAACAAACGCTAGCTCGCCTTACAAGAAACACACTATGCTTTAGAGAAAATAGCACTCTTCTACTCTACTGTGTTTCCTATAGGGCCAGAACAGTGAGCTTGCTCAGAAGAAAAGAACTGTGCTTCCTACACTCGGGCCATATCTAGTTCAACTCTGCTTAGGAAACTGACAAGAACAGTAGCTCCTCTTCAGTCCAATACACTGTACTTGCTCGGAACAGACGCGAGTGCTATTTGCACTGTGTATGGCAATTGGAGCACAATAGTGACTCGTCTTACCAGAAAACAACTCTTGCTCGTAGGACAAAAAACTGCATGTGACTCAACTCCATTTAGGACTGGGAAACAAACACTAGCTCGCCTTCCAAGAAACACACTCTGCTTTTGAGAAAAGAGCACTCTTCTTCTCTACTGTTTCCTATGTGTTCCGAACAGTGAGCTTGCTCAGAATAAAAAAACTGTGCTTCCTACAAACACGGCCACATCTAGTTCAAGTCTGCTTAGGAAACTGACAAGAACAGTAGATCCTCTTCAGTCCGATACACTGTACTTGCTGGGAACAGACGGGAGGCTATTTGCACTGTGTATGGCAATGGGAGCGCAATAGTGACTTTCCTTACCAGAAAACAACTCTTGCTCGTAGGACCAGAAACTGCATGTGATTCAACCCCATTTAGGACTGGGAAACAAATGCTAGCTCGCCTTACATGAAACACACTCTGCTTTTGAGAAAAGAGCACTCTTCTACTCTACTGTGTTTCCTATGGGGTCCAAACAGTGAGCTTGCTCAGAAAAAATGAACTGTGCTTCCTACATACACGGGCCATATCTAGTTCAATTCTACGTAGGAACCTGACAAGAACAGTAGATCCTCTTCAGTCCAATACACTGTACTTGCTGAGAACAGACAACAGTCCTTTATGTCCTGTGTATGGCAATGGCAGCACAATATTGACTATTCTTACCAGAAAACAACTCTTGCTCATAGGACCAGAAACTGCATGGGATTCAACTCCATTTAGGACTGGGAAACAAACGCTAGCTCTCCTTACAAGTAACACACTCTGCTTTTGAGAAAAGAGCACTCTTCTACTCTACTGTGTTTCCTATGGGGTCCAAACATTGAGCTTGCTCAGAACAAAAGAACTGTGATTCCTACACACACCGACCATATCTAGTTCAACTCTGCTTAGGAAACTGACAAGAACAGTAGCTCCTATTCAGTCCAATACACTATACTTGCTGGGAACAGATGCGAGAGCTATTTGCACAGTGTATGGCATTTGGAGCGCAATAGTGACTCTTCTTACCAGAAAACAACTCTTGCTCATAGGACCAAAAACTGCCTGTGACTCAACTCCATTTAGGACTGGGAAACAAACGCGAGCTCGCCTTACAAGAAACACACTCTGCTTTAGAGAAAAGAGCACTCTTCTACTCTTCTGTGTTTCCTATGGCGTCTGAACAGTGAGCTTGCTCAGAACAAAAAAAATTGCTTGCTACACACACGGCCATATCTAGTTCAAATCTGCTTAGGAACCTGACAAGAACAGTAGATCCTCTTCCGTCCAATACACTGTACTTGCTGGGAAAAGATGCCAGTGCTATTTGTCCTGAGTATGGCAATGGCAGCGTAATAGTGACTCTTCTTACCAGAAAACAACTCTTGCTCGTAGGACCAGAAACTGCATGTGATTCAACTCCATATTGGACTGGGAAACAAACGCGAGCTCGCCTTACAAGAAACACACTCTGCTTTTGAGAAAAGAGCACTCTTCTACTATACTATGTTTCCTATAGGGCGAGAACAGTGAGCTTGCTCAGAACAAAAGAACTGTGCTTCCTACACACACGGCCATATCTAGTTCAACTCTGCTTAGGAACCTGACAAGAACAGTAGATCCTCTTCAGTCCAATACACTGTGCATGCTTGGAACAGACGCGAGTGCTCTTTGCCCTGTGTATGACAATGGGAGCACAATAGTGACTCTTCTTAGCAGAAAACAACTCTTGCTCGTAAAACCAGAAACTGCAAGTGATGCAACTCCATTTAGGACTGGGAAACAAATGCTAGCTCGCCTTACAAGAAACACACTCTGATTTAGAGAAAAAGCACTCTTCTACTCTATTGTGTTTCCTAAGAGGTCCGAACAGTGAACTTGCTCAAACCAAAAGAACTGTGCTTCCTACACACACGGCCATATCTAGTTCAATTCTGCTTAGGAACCTGACAAGAACAGTAGCTCCTCTTCAGTCCAATAAACTGTACTTGCTGGGAACAGACTCCAATGTTATTTGTCCTGTGTATGGCAATGGCAGCGCAATATTTACTATTCTTACCATAAAACAACTCTTGACAATAGGACCAGAAACTGCATGGGATTCAACTCCATTTAGGACTGGGAAACAAACGCTAGCTCGCCTTACAAGAAACACACTCTGCTTTTGAGAAAAGAGCACTCTTCTACTCTACTGTGTTTCCTATGGGGTCCAAACAGTTAGCTTGCTCAGAACAAAAGAACTGTGCTTCCTACACACACCGACCATATCAAGTTCAACTCTGCTTAGGAAACTGACAAGAACAGTAGCTGCTATTTAGTCCAATACACTGTACTTGCTGGGAACAGACGAGAGTGCTATTTGCACTGTGTATGGCATTGGGAGCACAATAGTAACTTTCCTTACCAGAAAACAACTCTTGCTCATAGGACCGGAAACTGCCTGTGATTGAACTCCAATTAGGGCTAGGAAACAAACGCTAGCTCGCCTTACAAGAAACACACTCTGCTTTAGAGAAAAGAGCACTCTTCTACTCTGCTGTGTTGCCTATGAGGTCCGAACAGTGAGCTTGCTCAGAACAAAAAAAAACGTGATTCCAACACACCGTCACACCTAGTTCAATTCTGCTTAGGAACCTGACTAGAACAGTAGATCCTCTTCAGTCCAATACACTGTACTGCTGAGAACAGACAACAGTGCTATTTGTCCTGTGTATGGCAATGGCAGCGCAATAGTGACTCTTCTTACCATAAAACAACTCTTGCTCGTAGGACCAGAAACTGCATGTGATTCAACTCCATTTAGGACTGGGAAACAAACGCTAGCTCGCCTTACAAGAAACACACTCTGCTTTTGAGAAAAGAGCATTCTTCTACTCTACTGTGTTTCCTATGGGGTCCAAAAAGTGAGCTTGCTCAGAACAAAAGAACTGTGCTTCCTACACACACGGACCATATCTAGTTCAGCTCTGCTTAGGAAACTGACAAGAACAGTAGCTCCTCTTCAGTCCAATACACTGTACTTGCTGGGAAGAGACGCCAGTGCTATTTGTCCTGTGTATGGCAATGGCAGCGCAATAGTGACTCTTCTTACCATAAAACAACTCTTGCTCGTAGGACCAGAAACTGCATGTGATTCAACTCCATTTAGGACTGGGAAACAAACGCTAGCTCGCCTTACAAGAAACCAATCTGCTTTTGAGAAAAGAGCACTCTTTTACTCTACTGAGTTTCCTATGGGGTCCAAACAGTGAGCTTGCTCAGAACATTAGAACTGTGCTTCCTACACACACCGACCATCTCTAGTTCAACTCTGCTTAGGAAACTGACAAGAACAGTAGCTCCTCTTCAGTCCGATACACTGTATTTGCTGGGAACAGACGTGAGTGCTATTTGCACTGTGTATGGCAATGGGAGCTCAATAGTTACTTTCCTTACCAGAAAACAACTCTTGCTCGTAGGACCAGAAACTGCATGTGATTCAACCCCATTTAGGACTGGGAAACAAACGTTAGCTCGCCTTACAATAAACACACTCTTCTTTTGAGAAAAGAGCAAAATTCAACTCTACTGTGTTTCCTATGGGGTCCGAACAGTGAGCTTGCTCAGAACAAAAGAACTGTGCTTCCTACACACAAGGCCATATCTAGTTCAATTATGCTTAGGAACCTGACAAGAACTGTAGATCCTCTTCAGTCCAATACACTGTACTTGCTGGGAACAGACGCCAGTGGAATTTGTCCTGTGTATGGCAATGGCAGCGCAATAGTGACTCTTCTTACCAGAAAACAACTCTTGCTCCTAGGACCAGAAACTGCATGGGATTCAACTCCATTTAAGACTGGGAAACAAATGCTAGCTCGCCTTACAAGAAACACACTCTGCTGTTGAGAAGAGAGCACTCTTCTACTCTACTGTGTTTTATGTGGTCCAAACAGTGAGCTTGCTCAGAACAAAAGAACTGTGCTTCCTACACACACGGACCATATCTAGTTCAACGCTGCTTAGGAACCTGACAAGAACAGTAGCTCCTCTTCAGTCCAATACACTGTGCTTGCTGGGAACAGACGCGAGTGCTATTTGCACTGGGTATGGCAATTGGAGCACAATAGTGACTCGTCTTACCAGAAAACAACTCTTGCTCGTAGGACAAAAAACTGCATGTGACTCAACTCCATTTAGGCCTGGGAAACAAACGCGAGTTCGCCTTACAAGAAACACACTCTGCTTTTGAGAAAAGAGCACTCTTCTACTCAACTGTGTTTCCATTAAGACCAAAACAGTGAGCTTGCTCAGAACAAAAGAACTGTGCTTCCTACACATACGGTCATATCTAGTTCAATTCTGCTTAGGAAATTGACAATCATAGTAGATCCTCTTCAGTGCAATACACTGTACTTGCTGGGAACAGATGCCAGTGCTATTTGTCCTGTGTATGGCAATGGCAGCGCAATAGTGACTATTCTTACCATAAAACAACTCTTGCTCGTAGGACAAAAAACTGCATGTGATTCAACTCCATTTAGGACTGGGACACAAACCCTAGCTCGCCTTACAAGAAACACACTCTGCTTTTGAGAAAAGAGCACTCTTCTACTCTACTGTATTTCCTATAGGGCCAGAACAGTGAGCTTGCTGAGAACAAAAGAACTGTGCTTCCTACACACACGGACCATATCTAGTTCAACTAGGCTTTGGAAACTGACATGAACAGTAGCTCCTATTCAGTCCAATACACTGTACTTGCTGGGAAGAGTCGCGAGTGCTATTTGCACTGTGTATGGCAATTGGAGCGAAATAGTGACTCTTCTTACCAGAAAACAACTCTTGCTCGTAGGACCAAAAACTGCATGTGACTCAACTCCATTTAGGACTGGGAAACAAACGCCAGCTCGCCTTACGAGAAACACACTCTGCTTTAGAGAAAAGAGCACTCTTCTACTCTATTGTGTTTCCTTTAGGGCCAGAACAGTGAGCTTGCTCAGAACAAAAGAACTGTGCTTCCTACACACACGGCCATATCTAGTTCAACTCTGCTTAGGAACCTGACAAGAACAGTAGATCCTCTTCAGTCCAATACACTGTACATGCTGGGAACAGACGCCAGCGCTATTTGCCCTGTGTATGACAATGGGAGCACAATAGTGACTCTTCTTACCAGAAAACAACTCTTGCTCATAGGACCAGAAACTGCATGTGATTCAACTCCATTTAGGACTGGGAAACAAACGTAGCTCGCCTTACAAGAAACACACTCTGCTTTTGATAAAAGAGCACTCTTCTACTCTACAGTGTTTCCTATCGGGCCAGAACAGTGAGCTTGCTCAGAACAAAAGAACTGTGCTTCCTACACACACGGGCCATATCTAATTCAACTCTGCTTAAAAAACTGACAAGAACAGTAGATCATCTTCAGTCCAATACACTGTACTTGCTGGGAACAGATGCAAGTGCTATTTGCACTGTGTATGGCAATGAAAGTGCAATAGTGACTCTTCTTACCAGAAAAAAACTCTTGCTCGTAGGACCAAAAACTGCATGTGTCTCAACTCCATTTAGGACTGGGAAAGAAATGCTAGCTCGCCTTAAAAGAAAAACTCTGTGCTTTTGACAAAAGAGCATTCTTCTACTATACTGTGTTTCCTATAGGGCCAGATGAGTGAGCTTCCTCAGAACAAAAGAACTGTGCTTCCTGCACACAGGGGCCATATCTATTCAATTCTGCCTAGGAAACTGACAAGAACAGTATATCCTCTTCAGTCCAATACACTGTACATGCTGGGAACAGACGCCAGTACTATTTGCCCTGTGTATGACAATGGGAGCACAATAGTGACTCTTCTTACCAGAAAACAACTCTTGTTCCTAGGACCAGAAACTGCATGTGACTCAACTCCATTTAGGACTGGGAAACAAACGCTAGCTTGCCTTACAAGAAAAACTCTGTGCTTTTGACAAAAGAGCATTCTTCTACTCTACTGTGTTTCCTGTAGGGCCAGAACAGTGAGCTTGCTCAGAACAACAGAACTGTGCTTCCTGCACACAGGGGCCATATCTATTCAATTCTGCTTAGGAAACTGACAAGAACAGTAGATCGTCTTCAGCCCAATACACTGTACATGCTGGGAACAGACGCCAGTACTATTTGCCCTGTGTATAACAATGGGAGCACAATAGTGACTGTTCTTACCAGAAAACAACTCTTGTTCCTAGGACCAGAAACTGCATGTGACTCAACTCCATTTAGGACTGGGAAACAAACGCTAGCTCGCCTTACAAGAAACACACTCTGCTTTAGAGAAAAGAGCACTCTTCTACTCTACTGTGTTTCCTATGGCGTCTGAACAGTGAGCTTGCTCAGAACAAAAAAACTGTGCTTGCTACACACACGGCCATATCTAGTTCAAATCTGCTTAGGAACCTGACAAGAACAGTAGATCCTCTTCCATCCAATACACTGTACTTGCTGGGAAAAGACGCCAGTGCTATTTGTCCTGAGTATGGCAATGGCAGCATAATAGTGACTCTTCTTACCAGAAAACAACTCTTGCTCGTAGGACCAGAAACTGCATGTGATTCAACTCCATATTGGACTGGGAAACAAACGCGAGCTCGCCTTACAAGAAACACACTCTGCTTTTGAGAAAAGAGCACTCTTCTACTATATTTTGTTTCCTATAGGGCGAGAACAGTGAGCATGCTCAGAACAAAAGAACTGTGCTTCCTACACACACGGCCATATCTAGTTCAACTCTGCTTAGGAACCTGACAAGAACAGTAGATCCTCTTCAGTCCAATACACTGTGCATGCTTGGAACAGACGCGAGTGCTCTTTGCCCTGTGTATGACAATGGGAGCACAATAGTGACTCTTCTTAGCAGAAAACAACTCTTGCTCGTAAAACCAGAAACTGCAAGTGATGCAACTCCATTTAGGACTGGGAAACAAATGCTAGCTCGCCTTACAAGAAACACACTCTGATTTAGAGAAAAAAGCACTCTTCTACTCTATTGTGTTTCCTAAGAGGTCCGAACAGTGAACTTGCTCAAACCAAAAGAACTGTGCTTCCTACACACACGGCCATATCTAGTTCAATTCTGCTTAGGAACCTGACAAGAACAGTAGCTCCTCTTCAGTCCAATAAACTGTACTTGCTGGGAACATACTCCAATGCTATTTGTCCTGTGTATGGCAATGGCAGCGCAATATTTACTATTCTTACCATAAAACAACTCTTGACAATAGGACCAGAAACTGCATGGGATTCAACTCCATTTAGGACTGGGAAACAAACGCTAGCTCGTCTTACAAGAAACACACTCTGCTTTTGAGAAAAGAGCACTCTTCTACTCTACTGTGTTTCCTATGGGGTCCAAACAGTTAGCTTGCTCAGAACAAAAGAACTGTGCTTCCTACACACACTGACCATATCAAGTTCAACTCTGCTTAGGAAACTGACAAGAACAGTAGCTGCTATTTAGTCCAATACACTGTACTTGCTGGGAACAGACGAGAGTGCTATTTGCACTGTGTATGGCATTGGGAGCACAATAGTAACTTTCCTTACCAGGAAACAACTCTTGCTCATAGGACCGGAAACTGCCTGTGATTGAACTCCAATTAGGGCTAGGAAACAAACGCTAGCTCGCCCTACAAGAAACACACTCTGCTTTAGAGAAAAGAGAACTCTTCTACTCTGCTGTGTTTCCTATGAGGTCTGAACAGTGAGCTTGCTCAGAACAAAAAAAAACGTGATTCCTACACACACCGTCACACCTAGATCAATTCTGCTTAGGAACCTGACAAGAACAGTAGATCCTCTTCAGTCCAATACACTGTACTGCTGAGAACAGACAACAGTGCTATTTGTCCTGTGTATGGCAATGGCAGCGCAATAGTGACTCTTCTTACCATAAAACAGCTCTTGCTCGTAGGACCAGAAACTGCATGGGATTCAACTCCATTTAGGACTGGGAAACAAACGCTAGCTCGTCTTACAAGAAACACACTCTGCTTTTGAGAAAAGAGCACTCTTCTACTCTACTGTGTTTCCTATGGGGTCCAAACAGTTAGCTTGCTCAGAACAAAAGAACTGTGCTTCCTACACACACCGACCATATCAAGTTCAACTCTGCTTAGGAAACTGACAAGAACAGTAGCTGCTATTTAGTCCAATACACTGTACTTGCTGGGAACAGACGAGAGTGCTATTTGCACTGTGTATGGCATTGGGAGCACAATAGTAACTTTCCTTACCAGAAAACAACTCTTGCTCATAGGACCGGAAACTGCCTGTGATTGAACTCCAATTAGGGCTAGGAAACAAACGTTAGCTCGCCCTACAAGAAACACACTCTGCTTTAGAGAAAAGAGAACTCTTCTACTCTGCTGTGTTTCCTATGAGGTCCGAACAGTGAGCTTGCTCAGAACAAAAAAAAACGTGATTCCTACACACACCGTCACACCTAGATCAATTCTGCTTAGGAACCTGACAAGAACAGTAGATCCTCTTCAGTCCAATACACTGTACTGCTGAGAACAGACAACAGTGCTATTTGTCCTGTGTATGGCAATGGCAGCGCAATAGTGACTCTTCTTACCATAAAACAACTCTTGCTCGTAGGACCAGAAACTGCATGTGATTCAACTCCATTTAGGACTGGAAAACAAACGCTAGCTCGCCTTACAAGAAACACACTCTGCTTTTGAGAAAAGAGCATTCTTCTACTCTACTGTGTTTCCTATGGGGTCCAAAGAGTGAGCTTGCTCAGAACAAAAGAACTGTGCTTCCTACACACACGGACCATATCTAGTTCAGCTCTGCTTAGGAAACTGACAAGAACAGTAGCTCCTCTTCAGTCCAATTCACTGTACTTGCTGGGAACAGACGCCAGTGCTATTTGTCCTGTGTAGGGCAATGGCAGCGCAATATTGACACTTCTTACAAGAAAACAACTCTTGCTCGTAGGACCAGAAACTGCATGTGATTCAACTCCATTTAGGACTGGGAAACAAACGTTAGCTCGCCTTACAAGAAACACACTCTGCTTTTGAGAAAAGAGCACTCTTTTACTCTACTGAGTTTCCTATGGGGTCCAAACAGTGAGCTTGCTCAGAACATTAGAACTGTGCTTCCTACACACACCGACCAGCTCTAGTTCAACTCTGCTTAGGAAACTGACAAGAAGAGTAGCTCCTCTTCAGTCCGATACACTGTATTTGCTGGGAACAGACGTGAGTGCTATTTGCACTGTGTATGGCAATGGGAGCTCAATAGTTACTTTCCTTACCAGAAAACAACTCTTGCTCGTAGGACCAGAAACTGCATGGGATTCAACTCCATTTAGGACTGGGAAACAAACGTTAGCTCGCCTTACAATAAACACACTCTTCTTTTGAGAAAAGAGCAAAATTCAACTCTACTGTGTTTCCTATGGGGTCCGAACAGTGAGCTTGCTCAGAACAAAAGAACTGTGCTTCCTACACACAAGGCCATATCTAGTTCAATTATGCTTAGGAACCTGACAAGAACTGTAGATCCTCTTCAGTCCAATACACTGTACTTGCTGGGAACAGACGCCAGTGGAATTTGTCCTGTGTATGGCAATGGCAGCGCAATAGTGACTCTTCTTACCAGAAAACAACTCTTGCTCCTAGGACCAGAAACTGCATGGGATTCAACTCATTTAAGACTGGGAAACAAATGCTAGCTCGCCTTACAAGAAACACACTCTGCTGTTGAGAAGAGAGCACTCTTCTACACTACTGTGTTTCCTGTAGGGCCAGAACAGTGAGCTTGCTCAGAACAACAGAACTGTGCTTCCTGCACACAGGGGCCATATCTATTCAATTCTGCTTAGGAAACTGACAAGAACAGTAGATCGTCTTCAGCCCAATACACTGTACATGCTGGGAACAGACGCCAGTACTATTTGCCCTGTGTATGACAATGGGAGCACAATAGTGACTGTTCTTACCAGAAAACAACTCTTGTTCCTAGGACCAGAAACTGCATGTGACTCAACTCCATTTAGGACTGGGAAACAAACGCTAGCTCGCCTTACAAGAAATACACTCTGCTCTTGAGAAAAGAGCACTCTTCTACTCTACTGTGTTTCCTGTAGGGCCGGAACAGTGAGCTTGCTCAGAACAAAAGATCTGTGCTTCCTACACACACGGCCATATCTTGTTCAATTCTGTTTAGGAACCTGACAAGAACAGTAGATCCCCTTCAGTCCAATACACTGTACTTGCTGGGAACAGACGCCAGTGCTATTTGCACTGTGTATGGCAATGGGAGCGCAATAGTGACTTTCCTTACCAGAAAACAACTCTTGCTCGTAGGACCAGAAACTGCATGTGATTCAACTCCATTTAGGACTGGGAAACAAACACTAGCTCGCCTTACAAGAAACACACCCTGCTTTTGAGAAAAGAGCACTCTTCTACTCTACTGTGTTTCCTATGTGGTCAAAACAGTGAGCTTGCTCAGAACAAAAGAACTGAGCTTCCTACACACACGGGCCATATCTCGTTCAACTCTGCTTAGGAAACTGACAACAACAGTAGCTACTCTTCAGTCCGATACACTGTACTTGCTGGGAACAGACGCGAGTGCTATTTGCTCTGTGCATGGCAATGGGAGCACAATAGTGGCTCTTCTTACCAGAATAAAATTCTTGCTCGTAGGACCAGAAACTGCATGAGATTCAACTCCATTTAGGACTGGGAAACAAACGCTAGCTCGCATTACAGGAAACACACTCTGCTTTTGAGAAAAGAGCCCTCTTATACCCTAAAGTGTTTTTTATAGGGCCAGAACAGTGAGCTTGCTCAGAAAAAATAAACTGTGCTTCCTACACACACGGGCCATATCTAGTTCAACTCTGCTTAGGAAACTGACAAGAACAGTAGCTCCTCTTCAGTCCAATTCACTGTACATGCTAGTAACAGTCGCCAGGACTATTTGCTCTGTGTATGACAATGGGAGCGCAATAGGGACTCTTCTTACCAGAAAACAACTCTTGCTCATAGGACCAGAAACTGCATGTGATTCAACTCCATTTAGGACTGGGAAACAAATGCTAGCTCGCCTTACATGAAACACACTCTGCTTTTGAGAAAAGAGTACTCTTCTACTCTACTGAGTCTCCTATGGGATCCGAACAGTGAGCTTGCTCAGAACAAAAGAACTGTGCTTCCTACACACACGGGCCATATCTAGTTCAACTCTGCTTAGGAAACTGACATGAACAGTAGATCCTCTTCAGTCCAATACACTGTACTTGCTGGGAACAGATGCAAGTGCTATTTGCACTGTGTATGGCAATGGGAGTGCAATAGTGACTCTTCTTACCAGAGAAAAACTCTTGCTCGTAGGACCAAAACTGCATGTGTCTCAGCTCCATTTAGGACTGGGAAAGAAATGCAAGGTCACCTTACAAGAAAAACACTCTGCTTTTGACAAAAGAGCATTCTTCTACTATACTGTGTTTCCTATAGGGCCTGAAGAGTGAGCTTCCTCAGAACAAAAGAACTGTGCTTCCTGCACACATGGGCCATATCTATTCAATTCTGCTTAGGAAACTGACAAGAACAGTAGATCCTCTTCAGTCCAATACACTGTACATGCTGGGAACAGACGCCAGTACTATTTGCCCTGTGTATGACAATGGGAGCACAATAGTGACTCTTCTTACCAGAAAACAACTCTTGTTCCTAGGACCAGAAACTGCATGTGATTCAACTCCATTTAGGACTGGGAAACAAACGCTAGCTCGCCTTACAAGAAAAACACTCTGCTTTTGAGAAAAGAGAACTCTTCTACTCTACTGTGTTTCCTATAGGGCCAGAACAGTGAGCTTGATCAGATCAAAAGAACTGTGCTTCCTTCACACGGGCCATATCTAGTTCAACTCTGCTTAGGAAACTGACAAGAACAGTAGCTCCTCTTCAGTCCGATGCACTGTACTTGCTGGGAACGGACCGAGTGCTATTTGCTCTATGTATTTCAATGAGAGCGCAATAGTGTCTTTCCTTACCAGAAACCAATTCTTAATCGTAGGACCAGAAACTGCATGTGATTCAACTCCATTTAGGACTGGGAAACAAATGCTAGCTCGCCTTACATGAAACACACTCTGCTTTAGAGAAAAGAGCACTCTTCCACTCTACTGTGTTTCTTATAGGGCCAGAACAGTGAGCTTGCTCAAAACAAGAGAACTGTTCTTCCTACACACACGCGCCATATCTCGTTCAACTCTGCTTAGGAAACTGACAAGACCAGTAGCTCCTCTTCAGTCCGATACACTGTACTTGCTGGGAACAGACACGAGTGCTCTTTGCACTGTGTATGGCAATGGGAACACAATAGTGACTTTCCTTACCAGAAAACAACTCTTGCTTGTAGGACCAGAAACTGCATGTGATTCAACTCCATTTAGGACTGGGAAAAAAAACACTAGCTCGCCTTACAAGAAACACACTCTGCTTTTGAGAAAAGAGCACTCTTCTACTCTACTGTGTTTTCTATAGGGCCAGAACAGTGAGCTTGCTCAGAACAAAAGAACTGTGCTTCCTACAAACACGGCCATATGTAGTTCAATTCTGCTTAGGAACCTGACATGAAGAGTAGATCCTCTTCAGTCCAATACAGTGTACTTGCTGGGAACAGACAACAGTGCTATTTATCCTGTGTATGGCAATGGCAGAACAATAGTGACTCTTCTTACCAGAACACAACTCTTGCTCGTAGGACCAGAAAAGGCATGTGATTCAACTCCATTTAGGACTGGGAAACAAATGGTAGCTCGCCTTCCAAGAAACACCCTCTGCTTTTGAGAAAAGAGCACTCTTCTACTCTACTGTGTTTCCTGTAGGGCCAGAACAGTGAGCTTGCTCAGAACAAAAGAACTTTGCTTCCTGCACACACGGCCATATCTAGTTCAATTCTGATTAGGAACCTGACAAGAACAGTAGATCCTCCTCAGTCCAATACACTGTACTTGCTGGGAACAGACGCCAGTGCTAATTGTCTTTAATATGGCAATGGCAGTGCAATAGTGACTCTTCTTACCATAAAACAACTCTTGCTCGTAGGACCAGAAACTGCATGTGATTCAACTCCATTTAGGACTGGAAAACAAACGCTAGCTCGCCTTACAAGAAACACACTCTGCTTTTGAGAAAAGAGCATTCTTCTACTCTACTGTGTTTCCTATGGGGTCCAAAGAGTGAGCTTGCTCAGAACAAAAGAACTGTGCTTCCTACACACACGGACCATATCTAGTTCAGCTCTGCTTAGGAAACTGACAAGAACAGTAGCTCCTCTTCAGTCCAATTCACTGTACTTGCTGGGAACAGACGCCAGTGCTATTTGTCCTGTGTAGGGCAATGGCAGCGCAATATTGACACTTCTTACAAGAAAACAACTCTTGCTCGTAGGACCAGAAACTGCATGTGATTCAACTCCATTTAGGACTGGGAAACAAACGTTAGCTCGCCTTACAAGAAACACACTCTGCTTTTGAGAAAAGAGCACTCTTTTACTCTACTGAGTTTCCTATGGGGTCCAAACAGTGAGCTTGCTCAGAACATTAGAACTGTGCTTCCTACACACACCGACCAGCTCTAGTTCAACTCTGCTTAGGAAACTGACAAGAAGAGTAGCTCCTCTTCAGTCCGATACACTGTATTTGCTGGGAACAGACGTGAGTGCTATTTGCACTGTGTATGGCAATGGGAGCTCAATAGTTACTTTCCTTACCAGAAAACAACTCTTGCTCGTAGGACCAGAAACTGCATGGGATTCAACTCCATTTAGGACTGGGAAACAAACGTTAGCTCGCCTTACAATAAACACACTCTTCTTTTGAGAAAAGAGCAAAATTCAACTCTACTGTGTTTCCTATGGGGTCCGAACAGTGAGCTTGCTCAGAACAAAAGAACTGTGCTTCCTACACACAAGGCCATATCTAGTTCAATTATGCTTAGGAACCTGACAAGAACTGTAGATCCTCTTCAGTCCAATACACTGTACTTGCTGGGAACAGACGCCAGTGGAATTTGTCCTGTGTATGGCAATGGCAGCGCAATAGTGACTCTTCTTACCAGAAAACAACTCTTGCTCCTAGGACCAGAAACTGCATGGGATTCAACTCATTTAAGACTGGGAAACAAATGCTAGCTCGCCTTACAAGAAACACACTCTGCTGTTGAGAAGAGAGCACTCTTCTACACTACTGTGTTTCCTGTAGGGCCAGAACAGTGAGCTTGCTCAGAACAACAGAACTGTGCTTCCTGCACACAGGGGCCATATCTATTCAATTCTGCTTAGGAAACTGACAAGAACAGTAGATCGTCTTCAGCCCAATACACTGTACATGCTGGGAACAGACGCCAGTACTATTTGCCCTGTGTATGACAATGGGAGCACAATAGTGACTGTTCTTACCAGAAAACAACTCTTGTTCCTAGGACCAGAAACTGCATGTGACTCAACTCCATTTAGGACTGGGAAACAAACGCTAGCTCGCCTTACAAGAAATACACTCTGCTCTTGAGAAAAGAGCACTCTTCTACTCTACTGTGTTTCCTGTAGGGCCGGAACAGTGAGCTTGCTCAGAACAAAAGATCTGTGCTTCCTACACACACGGCCATATCTTGTTCAATTCTGTTTAGGAACCTGACAAGAACAGTAGATCCCCTTCAGTCCAATACACTGTACTTGCTGGGAACAGACGCCAGTGCTATTTGCACTGTGTATGGCAATGGGAGCGCAATAGTGACTTTCCTTACCAGAAAACAACTCTTGCTCGTAGGACCAGAAACTGCATGTGATTCAACTCCATTTAGGACTGGGAAACAAACACTAGCTCGCCTTACAAGAAACACACCCTGCTTTTGAGAAAAGAGCACTCTTCTACTCTACTGTGTTTCCTATGTGGTCAAAACAGTGAGCTTGCTCAGAACAAAAGAACTGAGCTTCCTACACACACGGGCCATATCTCGTTCAACTCTGCTTAGGAAACTGACAACAACAGTAGCTACTCTTCAGTCCGATACACTGTACTTGCTGGGAACAGACGCGAGTGCTATTTGCTCTGTGCATGGCAATGGGAGCACAATAGTGGCTCTTCTTACCAGAATAAAATTCTTGCTCGTAGGACCAGAAACTGCATGAGATTCAACTCCATTTAGGACTGGGAAACAGACGCTAGCTCGCATTACAGGAAACACACTCTGCTTTTGAGAAAAGAGCCCTCTTATACCCTAAAGTGTTTTTTATAGGGCCAGAACAGTGAGCTTGCTCAGAAAAAATAAACTGTGCTTCCTACACACACGGGCCATATCTAGTTCAACTCTGCTTAGGAAACTGACAAGAACAGTAGCTCCTCTTCAGTCCAATTCACTGTACATGCTAGTAACAGTCGCCAGGACTATTTGCTCTGTGTATGACAATGGGAGCGCAATAGGGACTCTTCTTACCAGAAAACAACTCTTGCTCATAGGACCAGAAACTGCATGTGATTCAACTCCATTTAGGACTGGGAAACAAATGCTAGCTCGCCTTACATGAAACACACTCTGCTTTTGAGAAAAGAGTACTCTTCTACTCTACTGAGTCTCCTATGGGATCCGAACAGTGAGCTTGCTCAGAACAAAAGAACTGTGCTTCCTACACACACGGGCCATATCTAGTTCAACTCTGCTTAGGAAACTGACATGAACAGTAGATCCTCTTCAGTCCAATACACTGTACTTGCTGGGAACAGATGCAAGTGCTATTTGCACTGTGTATGGCAATGGGAGTGCAATAGTGACTCTTCTTACCAGAGAAAAACTCTTGCTCGTAGGACCAAAACTGCATGTGTCTCAGCTCCATTTAGGACTGGGAAAGAAATGCAAGGTCGCCTTACAAGAAAAACACTCTGCTTTTGACAAAAGAGCATTCTTCTACTATACTGTGTTTCCTATAGGGCCTGAAGAGTGAGCTTCCTCAGAACAAAAGAACTGTGCTTCCTGCACACATGGGCCATATCTATTCAATTCTGCTTAGGAAACTGACAAGAACAGTAGATCCTCTTCAGTCCAATACACTGTACATGCTGGGAACAGACGCCAGTACTATTTGCCCTGTGTATGACAATGGGAGCACAATAGTGACTCTTCTTACCAGAAAACAACTCTTGTTCCTAGGACCAGAAACTGCATGTGATTCAACTCCATTTAGGACTGGGAAACAAACGCTAGCTCGCCTTACAAGAAAAACACTCTGCTTTTGAGAAAAGAGAACTCTTCTACTCTACTGTGTTTCCTATAGGGCCAGAACAGTGAGCTTGATCAGATCAAAAGAACTGTGCTTCCTTCACACGGGCCATATCTAGTTCAACTCTGCTTAGGAAACTGACAAGAACAGTAGCTCCTCTTCAGTCCGATGCACTGTACTTGCTGGGAACGGACCGAGTGCTATTTGCTCTATGTATTTCAATGAGAGCGCAATAGTGTCTTTCCTTACCAGAAACCAATTCTTAATCGTAGGACCAGAAACTGCATGTGATTCAACTCCATTTAGGACTGGGAAACAAATGCTAGCTCGCCTTACATGAAACACACTCTGCTTTAGAGAAAAGAGCACTCTTCCACTCTACTGTGTTTCTTATAGGGCCAGAACAGTGAGCTTGCTCAAAACAAGAGAACTGTTCTTCCTACACACACGCGCCATATCTCGTTCAACTCTGCTTAGGAAACTGACAAGACCAGTAGCTCCTCTTCAGTCCGATACACTGTACTTGCTGGGAACAGACACGAGTGCTCTTTGCACTGTGTATGGCAATGGGAACACAATAGTGACTTTCCTTACCAGAAAACAACTCTTGCTTGTAGGACCAGAAACTGCATGTGATTCAACTCCATTTAGGACTGGGAAAAAAAACACTAGCTCGCCTTACAAGAAACACACTCTGCTTTTGAGAAAAGAGCACTCTTCTACTCTACTGTGTTTTCTATAGGGCCAGAACAGTGAGCTTGCTCAGAACAAAAGAACTGTGCTTCCTACAAACACGGCCATATGTAGTTCAATTCTGCTTAGGAACCTGACATGAAGAGTAGATCCTCTTCAGTCCAATACAGTGTACTTGCTGGGAACAGACAACAGTGCTATTTATCCTGTGTATGGCAATGGCAGAACAATAGTGACTCTTCTTACCAGAACACAACTCTTGCTCGTAGGACCAGAAAAGGCATGTGATTCAACTCCATTTAGGACTGGGAAACAAATGGTAGCTCGCCTTCCAAGAAACACCCTCTGCTTTTGAGAAAAGAGCACTCTTCTACTCTACTGTGTTTCCTGTAGGGCCAGAACAGTGAGCTTGCTCAGAACAAAAGAACTTTGCTTCCTGCACACACGGCCATATCTAGTTCAATTCTGATTAGGAACCTGACAAGAACAGTAGATCCTCCTCAGTCCAATACACTGTACTTGCTGGGAACAGACGCCAGTGCTAATTGTCTTTAATATGGCAATGGCAGTGCAATAGTGACTCTTCTTACCAGAAAACAACTCTTGCTCGTAGTACCCAAAACTGCATGTGATTCAACTCCATTTAGGACTGGGAAACAAACACTACCTCGACTTACAAGAAACACAATCTGCATTTGAGAAAAGAGCACTCTTCCACTCTACTGTGTTTCCAATGGTGTCCAAACAGTGAGCTTGCTCAGAGCAGAAAACTTTGCTTCCTACACACGGACCATATCTAGTTCAACTCTGCTTAGGAAACTGACAAGAACAGTAGCTCCTCTTCAGTCCGATACACTGTAATTCCTGGGAACAGACGCGAGTGCTATTTGCACTGTGTATGGCAATGGGAGCGCAACATTGACTTTCCTTACCAGAAAACAACTCTTGCTCGTAGGACCAGAAACTGCATGTGATTCAACTCCATTTAACTGGGAAACAAATGCTAGCTCGCCTTACAAGAAACACACTCTGCTTTTGAGAAAAGAGCACTCTTCTACTCTACTGTGCTTCCTATGGGGTCCGAACAGTGAGCTTGCTCAGAACAAAAGAACTGTGCTTCCTACACACACGGGCCATATCTAGTTCAACTCTGCTTAGGAAACTGACAAGAACAGTAGCTCCTCTTCAGTCCGATACACTGTACTTGCTGGGAACAGACGCGACAGCTATTTGCACTGTGTATGGTAATGGGAGCACAATAGTGACTTCCTTACCATAAAACAACTCTTGCTCGTAGGACCAGTAACTGCATGTGATTTAACTCCATTTAGGACTGGGAAACAACCGCTAGCACGCCTTACAAGAAACACACTCTGCTTTTGAGAAAAGAGCACTGTTCTACTCTACTGTGTTTCCTATAGGGCCAGAACAGTGAGATTGCTGAGAACAAAAGAACTGTGCTTCCTACACACACGGACCATATCTAGTTCAACTATGCTTTGGAAACTGACAAGAACAGTAGCTCCTCTTCAGTCCAATACACTGTACTTGCTGGGAACAGACGCGAGTGCTATTTGCACTGTGTGTGGCAATAGGAGCGCAATAGTGACTCTTCTTACCAGAAAACAACTCTTGCTCGTGGCACCAAAAACTGCATGTGACTCAACTCCATTTAGGACTGGAAAACAAACGCTAGCTCGCCTTACAAGAAACACTCTCTGCTTTAGAGAAAAGAGCACTCTTCTACTCTACTGTGTTTCCTATAGGGCCAGAACAGTGAGCTTGCTGAGAACAAAAGAACTGTGCTTCCTGCCCACACGGCCATATCTAGTTCAACTCTGCTTAGGAACCTGACAAGAACAGTAGCTCCTCTTCAGTCCAATACACTGTACATGCTGGGAACCGACGCCAGTGCTATTTGCCCTGTGTATGACAATTGGAGCGCAATAGTGACTCTTCTTGCCAGAAAACAACTCTTGCTCATAGGATTAGAAACTGCATGTGATTCAACTCCATTTAGGACTGGGAAACAAACGCGAGCTCACCTTACAAGAAAAACACTCTGCTTTAGAGAAAAGAGCACTCTTCTACTCTACTGTGTTTCCTATGGGGTCCAAACAGTGAGCTTGCTCAGAACAAAAGAACTCTGCTTCCTACACACATGGACCATATCTAGTTCAACTCTGCTTAGGAAACTGACAAGAACAGTAGCTCCTATTCAGTCCAATACACTGTACTTGCTGGGAACAGACAACAGTGCTATTTGTCCTGTGTATGGCAATGGCAGCACAATAGTGACTCTTCTTACGAGAAAAGATCTCTTGCTCATAGGACCAGAAACTGCATGGGATTCAACTCCATTTAGGACTGGGAAACAAACGCTAGCTCGCCTTACAAGAAACACACTCTGCTTTTGAGAAAAGAGCACTCTTCTACTCTAAAGTGTTTCCTATAGGGCCAGAACAGTGAGCTTGCTGAGAACAAAAGAACTGTGCTTCCTAGACACACGGGCCATATCTAGTTCAACTCTGCTTAGGAAACTAACAAGAACAGTAGCTCCTCTTCAGTCCAATACACTGTAATAGCTGGGAACACACGCGAGTGCTATTTGCACTTAGTATGTCAATGAGAGCGCAATAGTGACTTTCCTTACCAGAAAACAACTCTTGCTCATAGGACCAGAAACTGCATGTGATTCAACTCCATTTAGGACTGGGAAACAAATGCTAGCTTGCCTTACATGAAACACACACTGCTTTTGAGAAAAGAACACTCTTCTACTCTACTGTGTTTCCTATGGGGTCGAAAAGTGAGCTTGCTCAGAACAAAAGAACTGTGCTTCCTACACACACGGGCCATATCTAGTTCAACTCTGCTTAGGAAACTGACATGAACAGTAGATCCTCTTCAGTCCAATACACTGTACTTGCTGGGAACAGATGCAAGTGCTATTTGCACTGTGTATGGCAATGGGAGTGCAATAGTGACTCTTCTTACCAGAAAAAAAAAACTCTTGCTCGTAGGACAAAAAACTGCATGTGTCTCAACTCCATTTAGGACTGGGAAAGAAACGCTAGCTCGCCTTACAAGAAAAACACTCTGCTTTTGAGAAAAGAGCATTCTTCTAATATACTGTGTTTCCTATAGGGCCAGAACAGTGAGCTTCCTCAGAACAAAAGAACTGTGCTTCCTGCACACATGGGCCATATCTATTCAATTCTGCTTAGGAAACTGACAAGAACAGTAGATCCTCTTCAGTCCAATACACTGTACATGCTGGGAACAGACGCCAGTACTATTTGCCCTGTGTATGGCAATGGGAGCGCAATAGTGACTTTCCTTACCAGAAAACAACTCTTGCTCCTAGGACCAGAAACTGCATGTGATTCAACTCCATTTAGGACTGGGAAACAAATGCTAGCTCGCCTTACATGAAACACACTCTGCTTTTGAGAAAAGAGCACTCTTCTACTCTACTGTGTTTCCTATGGGGTCCAAACAGTGAGCTTGCTCAGAACAAAAGAACTGTGCTTCCTACACACGGACCATATCTAGTTCAACTCTGCTTAGGGAACTGACAGTACAGTAGCTCCTATTCAGTCCAATACACTGTACTTCCTGGGAACAGATGCGAGTGCTATTAGTAATGTGTATGGCAATGGGAGCACAATAGTGACTTTCCTTAACAGAAAACAACTCTTGCTCGTAGGACCAGAAACTGCATGTGATTCAACTCCATTTAGGACTAGGAAACAAACGCTAGCTCGCCTTACAAGAAATACACTCTGCTTTTGAGAAAAGAGCACTGCTGTGGGATGTATGGCAAATGTGTTCCTAATTAATCAATAAAACACTGATTGGCCGTTGGCTACGCAGGAAGTGTAGGCGGGGCAAGGAGGAGAATAAAGCAGGGAAGTGGAAGGCTGAGAGAGAGACACTGCCAGCCGCCATCAGGACAAGGAAGATGTAAGGTACCAGTAAGCCATGAGCCATGTGGCAAAGTAAAAATTAATAGAAATCTGCTAAATATAAGAGTAAGAGCTAGACAATAACAGGCCTTAGCTAATGGCCAAGCAGTTTAAATAATGTAAGAGTCTTTGTGTTTATTTTATAAGTGGGCTCTGAGACTGGCGGGACTTGGTGGTGGGAGCTGGAGAGAAATTCTCCAGCAACAAATGGCGTCCAATGTGTTGGCAAGAGTTTCCACCTAAAAACTGAGAAAAAAGATTCTAAAACGGAGCTAAAAACAGCTCCTAGTTGTCTCTTTCAAGCTAGTGGCAGCCTGCGTGTTTGAGCTACTATGGCGGGTTCCTGGCGTGCATGCTTGACCTGCAGTATGGCGGGAATGAGGCCTCTGCAAGTGGCACATTAAGCTGTGTGGTGGATTTAGCCTTTGTTAGTACAAAACAAAACAAAACAACAAAAAAAAGAGATTTCTGGGCTACACGCTGCTTTGATAGAAGCAGAGACCCACTATTTCTGAGAGTTGATGGCTCCCAGAGCTGGCGGAAAACGTAGCCATTTTGGGAAGCCGATGTGGGCGGAGCCAGCAGCCACAGCTGCTGCAGTTTAAAGCAATAGATTCACAATAAGACAGATTCAGATGTAATAGTTTACAATGTGTGTAAAAGATACGTAGGCTTGAAAGAGACAAAAAAGGTGATATATAGAGTTATAGAAACAAATACATAGTTTTAAAAAATAAAGTCATTAAAGAGACAGTAAAGGTAGTATAAAAAATAAGCCACGTAAAAATGGATATTACACAGAGAATCTGGATTGTGTTGTCGTTGGGACTTTTAACTGCAGAAAAACATTTGATTGTAAAAGCTGTAGAGTTATGCCAAAATGTATATTTTAAAGATACCTTGACTTCAAAATTTGGATGTAAGGATATGTTGCTTTGGAAAAGAGTCTCTTTTGTTTCCACAGAAAGCCAGAGGCTATGGATTTGTTCAAGATTAAGATACATCAGGTTTGACCAGCCAAGACCCCCTGAAGGTCTCCTATGACACCATGGCCCAGATGATCCAACATCCATAATGGTTTAAAGGCATCTGGCTCAGACGATACAGCCTCATGGACTATTCCATAATTCTAAATTTTTTTTGTTTCCCCACAAGATACAGCGCCCCCTTCCAGCAGGAAGTAGTAAGAGAAGCTACGCCCAAATTGCCAAATTATATGTAATTTTACTTTGTTAAGGTTAAAACCTTCCTTTTTGAAAAAAAAAGGGGGAAGTGCTGTGGGATGTATGGCAAATGTGTTGCTAATTAATCAATAAAACACTGATTGGCCGTTGGCTAGGCAGGAAGTGTAGGCGGGGCAAGGAGGAGAATAAAGCGGGGAAGTGGAAGGCTGAGAGAGAGACACTGCCAGCCGCCATCAGGACAAGGAAGATGTAAGGTACCAGTAAGCCATGAGCCACGTGGCAAAGTAAAGATTAATAGAAATGGGCTAAATATAAGAGTAAGAGCTAGACAATAACAGGCCTGAGCTAATGGGAAAGCAGTTTAAATAATGTAAGAGTCTGTGTGTTTATTTTATAAGTGGGCTCTGAGACTGGCGGGACTTGGTGGTGGGAGCTGGAGAGAAATTCTCCAGCAACAGAGCACTCTTCTACTCTACTGTGTTTCCTATGGGGTCCAAACAGTGAGCTTGCTCAGAACAAAAGAACTGTGCTTCCTACACACATGGACCATATCTAGTTCAACTCTGCTTAGGAAACTGACAAGAACAGTAGCTCCTATTCAGTCCAATACACTGTACTTGCTGGGAACAGACGCGAGTGCCATTTGCACTGTGTATGGAATTTGGAGCGCAATAGTGACTCTTCTTACCAGAAAACAACTCTTGCTCGTAGGAACAAAAACTGCCTGTGACTCAACTCCATTTATGACTGGGAAACAAACGCTAGCTCGCCTTACAAGAAACACACTCTGCTTTAGAGAAAAGAGCACTCTTCTACTCTACTGTGTTTCCTATAGGGCCAGAACAGTGAGCTTGCTCAGAACAAGAGAACTGTGCTTCCTACACACACGGGCCATATCTCGTTCAACTCTGCTTAGGAAACTGACAAGAACAGTAGCTCCTCTTCAGTCCGATACACTGTACTTGCTGGGAACAGACGCGAGTGCTATTTGCACTGTGTATGGCAGTGGGAACACAATAGTGACTTTCCTTACCAGAAAACAACTCTTGCTCGTAGGACGAGAAACTGCATGTGATTCAACTCCATTTAGGACTGGGAAACAAACGCTAGCTCGCCTTACAAGAAACACACTCTGCTTTTGAGAAAAGAGCACTCTTCTACTCTACTGTGTTTCCTATAGGGAAAGAACAGTGAGCTTGCTCAGAACAAAGAACTGTGCTTCCTACACACATGGCCGCATCTAGTTCAATTCTGCATAGGAACCTGACAAGAACAGTAGATCCTCTTCAGTCCAATACACGGTACATGCTGGGAACAGACGCCAGTGCTATTTAACCTGTGTAAAACAATGGGAGCACAATAGTGACTCTTCTTACCAGAAAACAACTCTTGCTCATAGGACCAGAAACTGCATGTGATTCAACTCCATTTAAACTGGGAAACAAACGCTAGCTCGCCTTTCAAGAAACAAACTCTGCTTCTGAGAAAAGAGCACTCTTCTACTCTTCTGTGTTTCCTATAGGGCCAGAACAGTGAGCTTGCTCAGAATAAATGAACTGTGCTTTCTACACACACAGCGCCATATCTAGTTCAACTCTGCTTAGGAAACTGACAAGAACAGTAGCTCCTCTTCAGTCCAATACACTGTACTTGCTGGGAACAGACGTGAGTGCTATTTGCACTGTTTATGGCAAAGGGAGAAAAATAGTGACTTTCCTTTCCAGAAAACATCCCTTGTTGGTTGGACCAGAAACTGCATGTGATCCAACTCCATGTTGGACTGGGAAACACACGCTAGCTCGCCTTACAAGAAACACATTCTGCTTTTGAGAAAAGAGCACTCTTCTATTCTACTGTATTTCCTATGGGTTCCGAACAGTGAGCTTGCTCAGAACAAAAGAACTGTGTTTCCTACACACACGGGCCATATCTAGTTCAACTCTGCTTAGGAAACTGACAAGAGCAGTAGCTCCTCTTCAGTCCAATACACTGTACTTGTTGGGAACAGACGCGAGTGCTATTTGCACTGTGTATGGCAAAAGGAGCACAATAGTGACTTTCCTTTCCAGAAAACAACTCTTGCTCGTAGGACCAGAAACTGCATGTGATTCAACTCCATTTAGGACTGGGAAACAAACGCTAGCTCGCCTTACAAGAAACACACTCTGCTTTTGAGAAAAGAGCACTCTTCTACTCTACTGTGTTTCCTATAGGCCAGAAGAGTGAGCTTGCTCAGAACAAAAGATCTGTGCTTCCTACACACACGGGCCATATCTAGTTCAACTCTGCTAAGGAAACTGACAAGAACTGTAGATCCTCTTCAGTCCAATACACTTTACATGCTGGGAACAGACTCCAGTGCTATTTGCCCTGTGTATGACAATGGGAGCACAACAGTGACTCTTCTTACCAGAAAACAACTCTTGCTCATAGACCAGAAACTGCATGTGATTGAACTCCATTTAGGACTGGGAAACAATCGCTAGCTCGCCTTACAAGAAACACATTCTGCTTTTGAGAAAAGAGCACTCTTCTACTCTACTGTGTTTCCTACAGGGCCAGAAGAGTGAGCTTGCTCAGAACAAAAGAAGTGTACTTCCTGCACACACGGGCCATATCTAGTTCAACTCTGCTTAGGAAACTGACAAGAACAGTAGCTCCTATTCAGTCCAATACACTGTACTTGCTGGGAACAGACAACAGTGCTATTTGTCCTGTGTATGGCAATACCAGCACAATAGTGACTCTTCTTACGAGAAAAGATCTCTTGCTCATAGGACCAGAAACTGCATGGGATTCAACTCCATTTAGGACTGGGAAACAAACGCTAGCTCGCCTTACAAGAAACACACTCTGCTTTTGAGAAAAGAGCACTCTTCTACTCTAAAGTGTTTCCTATAGGGCCAGAACAGTGAGCTTGCTGAGAACAAAAGAACTGTGCTTCCTAGACACACGGGCCATATCTAGTTCAACTCTGCTTAGGAAACTAACAAGAACAGTAGCTCCTCTTCAGTCCAATACACTGTAATAGCTGGGAACACACGCGAGTGCTATTTGCACTTAGTATGTCAATGAGAGCGCAATAGTGACTTTCCTTACCAGAAAACAACTCTTGCTCATAGGACCAGAAACTGCATGTGATTCAACTCCATTTAGGACTGGGAAACAAATGCTAGCTCGCCTTACATGAAACACACACTGCTTTTGAGAAAAGAACACTCTTCTACTCTACTGTGTTTCCTATGGGGTCGAAAAGTGAGCTTGCTCAGAACAAAAGAACTGTGCTTCCTACACACACGGGCCATATCTAGTTCAACTCTGCTTAGGAAACTGACATGAACAGTAGATCCTCTTCAGTCCAATGCACTGTACTTGCTGGGAACAGATGCAAGTGCTATTTGCACTGTGTATGGCAATGGGAGTGCAATAGTGACTCTTCTTACCAGAAAAAAAAACTCTTGCTCGTAGGACAAAAAACTGCATGTGTCTCAACTCCATTTAGGACTGGGAAAGAAACGCTAGCTCGCCTTACAAGAAAAACACTCTGCTTTTGAGAAAAGAGCATTCTTCTAATATACTGTGTTTCCTATAGGGCCAGAACAGTGAGCTTCCTCAGAACAAAAGAACTGTGCTTCCTGCACACATGGGCCATATCTATTCAATTCTGCTTAGGAAACTGACAAGAACAGTAGATCCTCTTCAGTCCAATACACTGTACATGCTGGGAACAGACGCCAGTACTATTTGCCCTGTGTATGGCAATGGGAGCGCAATAGTGACTTTCCTTACCAGAAAACAACTCTTGCTCCTAGGACCAGAAACTGCATGTGATTCAACTCCATTTAGGACTGGGAAACAAATGCTAGCTCGCCTTACATGAAACACACTCTGCTTTTGAGAAAAGAGCACTCTTCTACTCTACTGTGTTTCCTATGGGGTCCAAACAGTGAGCTTGCTCAGAACAAAAGAGCTGTGCTTCCTACACACGGACCATATCTAGTTCAACTCTGCTTAGGGAACTGACAGTACAGTAGCTCCTATTCAGTCCAATACACTGTACTTCCTGGGAACAGATGCGAGTGCTATTTGTAATGTGTATGGCAATGGGAGCACAATAGTGACTTTCCTTACCAGAAAACAACTCTTGCTCGTAGGACCAGAAACTGCATGTGATTCAACTCCATTTAGGACTAGGAAACAAACGCTAGCTCGCCTTACAAGAAATACACTCTGCTTTTGAGAAAAGAGCACTGCTGTGGGATGTATGGCAAATGTGTTCCTAATTAATCAATAAAACACTGATTGGCCGTTGGCTAGGCAGGAAGTGTAGGCGGGGCAAGGAGGAGAATAAAGCAGGGAAGTGGAAGGCTGAGAGAGAGACACTGCCAGCCGCCATCAGGACAAGGAAGATGTAAGGTACCAGTAAGCCATGAGCCATGTGGCAAAGTAAAAATTAATAGAAATCTGCTAAATATAAGAGTAAGAGCTAGACAATAACAGGCCTTAGCTAATGGCCAAGCAGTTTAAATAATGTAAGAGTCTTTGTGTTTATTTTATAAGTGGGCTCTGAGACTGGCGGGACTTGGTGGTGGGAGCTGGAGAGAAATTCTCCAGCAACAAATGGCGTCCCATGTGTTGGCAAGAGTTTCCACCTAAAAACTGAGAAAAAAGATTCTAAAACGGAGCTAAAAACAGCTCCTAGTTGTCTCTTTCAAGCTAGTGGCAGCCTGCGTGTTTGAGCTACTATGGCGGGTTCCTGGCGTGCATGCTTGACCTGCAGTATGGCGGGAATGAGGCCTCTGCAAGTGGCACATTAAGCTGTGTGGTGGATTTAGCCTTTGTTAGTACAAAACAAAACAAAACAACAAAAAAAAGAGATTTCTGGGCTACACGCTGCTTTGATAGAAGCAGAGACCCACTATTTCTGAGAGTTGATGGCTCCCAGAGCTGGCGGAAAACGTAGCCATTTTGGGAAGCCGATGTGGGCGGAGCCAGCAGCCACAGCTGCTGCAGTTTAAAGCAATAGATTCACAATAAGACAGATTCAGATGTAATAGTTTACAATGTGTGTAAAAGATACGTAGGCTTGAAAGAGACAAAAAAGGTGATATATAGAGTTATAGAAACAAATACATAGTTTTAAAAAATAAAGTCATTAAAGAGACAGTAAAGGTAGTATAAAAAATAAGCCACGTAAAAATGGATATTACACAGAGAATCTGGATTGTGTTGTCGTTGGGACTTTTAACTGCAGAAAAACATTTGATTGTAAAAGCTGTAGAGTTATGCCAAAATGTATATTTTAAAGATACCTTGACTTCAAAATTTGGATGTAAGGATATGTTGCTTTGGAAAAGAGTCTCTTTTGTTTCCACAGAAAGCCAGAGGCTATGGATTTGTTCAAGATTAAGATACATCAGGTTTGACCAGCCAAGACCCCCTGAAGGTCTCCTATGACACCATGGCCCAGATGATCCAACATCCATAATGGTTTAAAGGCATCTGGCTCAGACGATACAGCCTCATGGACTATTCCATAATTCTAAATTTTTTTTTGTTTCCCCACAAGATACAGCACCCCCTTCCAGCAGGAAGTAGTAAGAGAAGCTACGCCCAAATTGCCAAATTATATGTAATTTTACTTTGTTAAGGTTAAAACCTTCCTTTTTGAAAAAAAAAGGGGGAAGTGCTGTGGGATGTATGGCAAATGTGTTGCTAATTAATCAATAAAACACTGATTGGCCGTTGGCTAGGCAGGAAGTGTAGGCGGGGCAAGGAGGAGAATAAAGCGGGGAAGTGGAAGGCTGAGAGAGAGACACTGCCAGCCGCCATCAGGACAAGGAAGATGTAAGGTACCAGTAAGCCATGAGCCATGTGGCAAAGTAAAGATTAATAGAAATGGGCTAAATATAAGAGTAAGAGCTAGACAATAACAGGCCTGAGCTAATGGCCAAGGAGTTTAAATAATGTAAGAGTCTGTGTGTTTATTTTATAAGTGGGCTCTGAGACTGGCGGGACTTGGTGGTGGGAGCTGGAGAGAAATTCTCCAGCAACAGAGCACTCTTCTACTCTACTGTGTTTCCTATGGGGTCCAAACAGTGAGCTTGCTCAGAACAAAAGAACTGTGCTTCCTACACACATGGACCATATCTAGTTCAACTCTGCTTAGGAAACTGACAAGAACAGTAGCTCCTATTCAGTCCAATACACTGTACTTGCTGGGAACAGACACGAGTGCCATTTGCACTGTGTATGGAATTTGGAGCACAATAGTGACTCTTCTTACCAGAAAACAACTCTTGCTCGTAGGAACAAAAACTGCCTGTGACTCAACTCCATTTAGGACTGGGAAACAATCGCTAGCTCGCCTTACAAGAAACACATTCTGCTTTTGAGAAAAGAGCACTCTTCTACTCTACTGTGTTTCCTACAGGGCCAGAAGAGTGAGCTTGCTCAGAACAAAAGAAGTGTACTTCCTGCACACACGGGCAATATCTAGTTCAACTTTGCTTAGGAAACTGACAAGAACAGTAGATCCTCTTCAGTCCAATACACTGTACATCCTGGGAACAGACGCGAGTCCTATTTGCCCTGTGTATGGCAATGGGAACACAATAGTGACTCTTCTTACTAGAAAACAACTCTTGCTTGTAGGACCAGAAACTGCATGTGATTCAACTCCATTTAGGACTGGGAAACAAAAGCTAGCTCGCCTTACAAGAAACACACTCTGCTTTTGAGAAAAGAGCACTCTTCTAATCTACTGTGTTTCCTATGGGGTCCGAAGAGTGAGCTTGCTCAGAACAAAAGAACTGTGCTTCCTACACACACGGGCCATATCTAGTTCAACTCTGCTTAGGAAACTGACAAGAACAGTAGCTCCTCTTCTGTCCAATACACAGTACTTGCAAAGAACAGCAGCAAGTGTTGTTTGCACTGTGTATGGCAGTAGCATCGCAATAGTGACTCTTCTTACCAGAAAACAACTGTTGCTCATAGGACAAGAACCTCCATGTAGTTCAACTCCATTTAGGACTGGGAAACAAACGCTAGCTCACCTTACAAGAAACACAATCTGCTTTTGAGAAATGAGCACTCTTCTACTCTACTGTGTTTCCTATAGGGCCAGAACAGTGAGTTTGCTCAGAACAAAAGAACTGTGCTTCCTACACACACGGGCTATATCTAGTTCAACTCTGCTTAGGAAACTGACAAGAACAGTAGCTCCTCTTCAGTCCAATACACTGTACTTGCTGGGAGCAAACGCGAGTGCTATTTGCACTGTGTATGGCAAAGGGAGCGAAATAGTGACTCTTCTTACCAGAAAACAACTCTTGCACGTAGGACCAGAAACTGCATGGGATTCAACTCCATTTCTGACTGGGAAACAAACACTAGCTCGCCTTACACGAAACACACTCTGCTTTTGAGAAAAGAGCACTCTTCTACTCTACAGTTTTTCCTATGGGATCCGAACAGTGAGCTTGCTGAGAACAAAAGAACTGTGCTTCCTACACACATGGGCCATATCTTGTTCAATTCTGCTTAGGAAATTGACAAGAACAGTAGCTCCTATTCAGTCCAATACACTGTACTTGCTGGGAACAGACGCGAATGCTATTTGCACTGTATATGCCAATGGGAGCCCAATAGTGACTCTTCTTACCAGAAAACAACTCTTGCTCGTAGGACCAAAAACTGCTTGTGATTCAACTCCATTTTGGACTGGGAAACAAACACTATCTCGCCTTAAAAGAAACACACTCTGCTTTTGAGAAAACAGCACTCTTCTACTCTACTGTGTTTCCTATATTGCGAGAACAGTGAGTTTTCTCAGAACAAAAGAACTGTGCTTCCTCAGAAACGGGCCATATCTAGTTCAACTCTGCTTAGGAAACTGACAAGAACAGTAGCTCCTATTCAGTCCAATACACTGTACATGCTGGGAATAGACGCCAGTGCTATTTGCCCTGTGTTTGACAATGGGAGCGCAACAGTGACTCTTCTTACCAGAAAACAACTCTTGCTCATAGGACCACAAACTGCATGTAATTCAACTCCATTTAGGACTGTGAAACAAACGGTAGCTCGCCTTACAAGAAACACACTCTGCTTTTGAGAAAAGAGCACTCTTCTACTCTATTGTGTTTCCTATAGGGCCAAAACAGTGAGCTTGCTCAGAACAAAAGAACTGTGCTTCCTACACACACGGTCATATCTAGTTCAGTTCTGCTTAAAAAACTGACAAGAATAGTAGATCCTCTTCAGTCCAATACACTGTACTTGCTGGGAACAGATGCGAGTGCTATTTACCCTGTGTATGACAATGGGAGCGCAATAGTGACTCTTCTTAACAGAAAACAACTCTTGCTCGTAGGACCAGAAACTGCATGGGATTCAACTCCATTTCTGACTGGGAAACAAACACTAGCTCGACTTACAAGAAACACACTCTGCTTTTGAGAAAAGAGCACTCTTCTACTCTACAGTGTTTCCTATGGGTTCCGAACAGTGAGCTTGCTGAGAACAAAAGAACTGTGCTTCCTACACACACGGGCCATATCTAGTTCAATTCTGCTTAGGAAATTGACAAGAACAGTAGCTCCTATTCAGTCCAATACACTGTACTTGCTTTGAACAGACGCGAGTGCTATTTGCACTGTATATGCCAATGGGAGCCCAATAGTGACTCTTCTTACCAGAAAACAACTCTTGCTCGTAGGACCAAAAAATGCATGGGATTCAACTCCATTTAGGACTGGGAAACAAACGCTAGCTCGCCTTACAAGAAACACACTGTGCTTTAGAGAAAAGAGCACTCTTCTACTCTACTGTGTTTCCTATAGGGCCAGAATAGTGAGCTTGCTCAGAACAAAAGAACTGTGTTTCCTGCACACACGGGCCATATCTAGATCAATTCTGCTTAGGAAACTGACAAGGACAGTAGATCCTCTTCAGTCAAATACACTATACATGCTCGGAACAGACGCCAGTGCTATTTGCCCTGTGTATGACAATGGGAGCACAATAGTGACTCTTCTTACCAGAAAACAACTCTTGCTCGTAGGACCAGAAACTGCATGTGATTCAACTCCATTTAGGACTGAAAAACAATCACTAGCATGCCTTACAAGAAACACACTCTGCTTTTGTGAAAAGGACACTCTTCTACTCTAATGTGTTTACAATAGGGCCAAAACAGTGAGCTTGGTCAGAACAAAAGTACTGTGCATCCTACACACATGGCCATATCTAGTTCAATTCTGCTTAGGAAACTGACAAGAACAGTAGATCCTCTTCAGTCCAATACACTGTACATGCTGGGAATAGACGCCAGTGCTATTTGCCCTGTGTATGACAATGGGAGCGCAATAGTGACTCTTCTTACAAGAAAACAACTCTTGCTCGTAGGACCAGAAACTGCATGTGATTCAACTCCATTTAGGACTGCGAAACAAACGTTAGCTCGCCTTACAAGAAACACACTCTGCTTTTGAGAAAAGAGCACTCTTCTACTCTACTTTGTTTCCTTTGGGGTCCAAACAGTGAGCTTGCTCAGAACAAAAGAACTGTGCTTCCTACACACACGGGACATATCTAGTTCAACTCTGCTTAGGAAACTGACAAGAACAGTAGATCCTCTTCAGTCCAATAAAGTGTACTTGCTGGGAACAGACGCGAGTGCTATTTGTCCTCTATATGGCAATGGGAACACAATAGTGACTCTTCTCACCACAAAACACCTCTTGCTCTTAGGACCAGAAACTGCATGGGATTCAACTCCATTTCGGACTGGGAAACAAACGCTAGCTCGCCTTACAAGAAACACACTCTGCTTTTGAGAAAAGAGCACTCTTCTACTCTACTGTGTTTCCTATGGTGTCTGAACAGTGAGCTTGCTCAGAACAAAAGAACTGTGCTTCCTACACACAGAAGCCATATCTAGTTCAACTCTGCTTAGGAAACTGACAAGAACAGTAGCTCATCTTCAGTCCAATACACTGTACTTGCTGTGAACAGACGCGAGTGCTATTTGCACTGTGTATGGCAATGGGAACGCAATAGTGACTCTTCTTACCAGAAAACAAATCTTGCTCGTAGGACCCAAAACTACATGTGATTCAACTCCATTTAGGATTGGGAAACAAACAGTAGCTCGCCTTACAAGAAACACACTCTACTTTTGAGAAAAGAGCACTCTTCTACTCTATTGTGTTTCCTATAGGGCCTAAACAGTGAGCTTGCTCAGAACAAAAGAACTGTGCTTCCTACACACACGGTCATATCTAGTTCAATTCTGCTTAAAAAACTGACAAGAATAGTAGATCCTCTTCAGTCCAATACACTGTACTTGCTTGGAACAGATGGGAGTGCTATTTGCCCTGTGTATGACAATATGAGCGCAATAATGACTGTTCTTAGCAGAAAACAACTCTTGCTTGTAGGACCAGAAACTGCATGTGATTCAACTCCATTTAGGACTGCAAAGCAAACGCTAGCTCGCCTTACAAGAAACACACTCTTTTTGAGAAAAGAGCCCTCTTCTACTCTAAAGTGTTTCCTATGGGGTCCGAACAGTGAGCTTGCTCAGAACAAAAGAACTGTGCTTCCTACACACACGGGCCATATCTAGTTCAACTCTGCTTAGGAAACTGACAAGAACAGTCGTTCCTCTTCAGTCCAATGCACTGTACTTGCTGGGAACTAATGCGAGTGCTATTTGTACTGTGTATGGCAATGGGAGCGCAATGTGACTTTCCTTACCAGAAAACAACTCTTGCTCGTAGGACCCGAAACTGCATGGGATTCAACTCCATTTCGGACTGGGAAACAAACGCTAGCTCGCCTTACAAGAAACACACTCTGCTTTTGAGAAAACAGCACTCTTCTACTCTACTGTGTTTCCTATGGGGTCTGAACAGTGTGCTTGCTCAGAACAAAAGAACTGTGTGCTTCCTACACACAGGGGCCATATCTAGTTCAACTCTGCTTAGGAAACTGACAAGAACAGTAGCTCCTATTCAGTCCAATACACTGTACTTGCTGCGAACAGACGCGAGTGCTATTTGCACTGTGTATGGCATTGGGAGCGCAATAGTGACTCTTCTTACTATAAAACATCTCTTGCTCGCAGGACCAAAAACTACATGTAATTCAACTCCATTTAGGACTGGGAAACAAACTCTATCTCGTCTTACAAGAAACACACTCTGCTTTTGAGAAAAGAGCACTCTTCTACTATATTGTGTTTCCTATAGGGCCAAAAGAGTGAGCTTGCTCAGAACAAAAGAACTGTGCTTCCTACACACACGGTCATCTATTTAAATTCTGCTTAAAAAACTGACAAGAATAGTAGATCCTCTTCAGTCCAATACACTGTACTTGCTGGGAACAGACGCGAGTGCTATTTGCCCTGTGTATGACAATGGGAGCGCAATAGTGACTCTTCTTACCACAAAACAACTCTTGCACGTAGGACCAGAAACTGCATGGGAATCAACTCCATTTCTGACTGGGAAACAAACACTAGCTCGCCTTACAAGAAACACACTCTGCTTTTGAGAAAAGACCACTCTTCTACTCTACAGTGTTTCCTATGGGATCCGAACAGTGAGCTTGCTGAGAACAAAAGAACTGTAATTCCTACACACACGGGCCATATCTAGTTCAATTCTGCTTAGGAAATTGACAAGAACAGTAGCTCATCTTCAGTCCAATACACTGTACTTGCTGCGAACAGACGTGAGTGCTATTTGCACTGTGTATGGCAATGGGAGCGCAATAGTGACTCTTCTTACCAGAAAACAACTCTTGCTCATAGGACCAAAAACTGCTTGTGATTCAACTCCATTTTGGACTGGGAAACAAAAACTATCTCGCCTTACAAGAAACACACTCTGGTTTTGAGAAAAGATAACTCTTCCACTCTACTGTGTTTAATATATTGCCAGAACAGTGAGTTTTCTGAGAACAAAAGAACTGTGCATCCTACACAAACGGGCCATATCTAGTTCAACTCTGCTTAGGAAACTGACAAGAACAGTAGCTCCTCTTCAGTCCAATACACTGTACTTGCTGGGAACAGACGCGAGTGCTATTTGCAGTGTATGTGGCAATTGGAGCACAATACTGAATCTTCTTACCAGAAAACAACTCTTGCTCTTAGGACCAGAAACTGCATGGGATTCAACTCCATTTCGGACTTGGAAACAAACGCTAGCTCGCCTTACAAGAAACACACTCTGCTTTTGAGAAAAGAGCACTCTTCTACTCTACGGTGTTTTCTATGGGGTCTGAACAGTGAGCTTGCTCAGAAAAAAAGAACTGTGCTTCCTACACAAACGCTATTATCTAGTTCAATTCTGCTCGGGAAACTGACAAGAAAAGTAGATCCTCTTCATTCCAATACACTGTACATGCTGGGTATAGACGCCAGTGCTATTTGCCCTGTGTTTGACAATGGGAGCACAACAGTGACTCTTCTTACCAGAAAACAACTCTTGCTGGTAGGACCAGAAACTGCATGTGATTCAACTCCATTTAGGACTGGGAAACAAACGCTAGCTCGCCTTACAAGAAACACACTCTGCTTTTGAGAAAAGAGCACTCTTCTACTCTACTGTGTTTCCTATAGGCGCAGAATAGTGAGCTTGCTAAGAACAAAAGAACTGTGCTTCCTACACACACGGGCTATATCTAGTTCAACTCTGCTTAGGAAAATGACAAGAACAGTTGGTCCTCTTCAGTCCAATACACTGAACATGCTGGGAACAGACGCCAGTGCTATTTGCCCTGTGTATGATAATGGGAGCGCAATAGAGACTCTTCTTACCAGAAAACAACTCTTGCTCGTAGGTTCCGAAACTGCATGGGATTCAACTCCATTTCTGACTGGGAAACAAACACTACCTCGACTTACAAGAAACACTCTCTGCTTTTGAGAAAAGAGCACTCTTCTACTCTAAGGTGTTTCCTATGGGGTCCGAACAGTGAGCTTGCTCAGAACAAAAGAACTGTGCTTCCTACACACAGGGGCCATGTCCAGTTCAATTCTGCTTAGCAAACTGACAAGAACAGTAGCTCATCTTCAGTCCAATACACTGTACTTGCTGCGAATAGACGTGAGTGCTATTTGCACTGTGTATGGCAATGGGAGCCCAATAGTGACTCTTCTTACCAGAAAACAACTCTTGCTCGTAGGACCAGAAACGGCATGGGATTCAATACTATTTAGGACTGGGAAACAAACGCTAGCTCTCCTTACAAGAAACACACTCTGCCTTTGAGAAAAGAGGACTCTTCTACTCTACAGTGTTTCCTATGGGGTCTGAACAGTGAGCTTGCTCAGAACAAAAGAACTGTGCTTCCTACACACACGGGCCATATCTAGTTCAACTCCACTGGAAACTGACAAGAACAGTAGCTCCTCTTCAGTCCAATACACTGTACTTAATGGGAACAGACGCGAGTGCTATTTGTACAGTGTATGGCAATGGGAGCACAATAGTGACTTTCCTTACCAGAAAACAACTCTTGTTCATGGGACCAAAAACTGCTTGTGATTCAACTCCATTTTGGACTGGGAAACAAACACTATCTCGCCTTACAAGAAACACACTCTGGTTTTGAGAAAAGATCACTCTTCTACTCTACTGTGTTTCCTATATTGCCAGAACAGTGAGCTTTCTCAGAACAAAAGAACTGTGCTTCCTACACAAACGGGTCATATCTAGTTCAACTCTGCTTAGGAAACTGACAAGAACAGTAGCTCCTCTTCAGTCCAATACACTGTACTTGCTGAGAACAGATGCGAGTGCTATTTGCAGTGTATGTGGCAATTGGAGCACAATACTGAATCTTCTTGTCAGAAAACAACTCTTGCTCTTAGGACCAGAAACTGCATGGGATTCAACTCCATTTCGGACTTGGAAACAAATGTTAGCTTGTCTTACAAGAAACACACTCTGCTTTTCAGAAATGAGCACTCTTCTACTCTACGGTGTTTCCTATGGGGTCTGAACAGTGAGCTTGCTCAGAACAAAAGAACTGTGCTTCCTACACACAGGGGCCATATCTAGTTCAACTCTGTTTAGGAAACTGACAAGAACAGTAGCTCCTCTTCAGTCCAATACACTGTACTTGCTGGAGCAGACGTGAGTGCTATTTGCACTGTTTATGGCAAAGGGAGCACAATAGTGACTCTTCTTACCAGAAAACATCCCTTGCTTGTAGGACCAGAAACTGCATGTGATTCAACTCCATTTTGGACTGAAAAACAAACGCTAGCTCGCCTTACAAGAAACACACTCTGCTTTTGAGAAAAGAGCACTCTTCTATTCTACTGTGTTTCCGATGGGGTCCGAACAGTGAGCTTGCTCAGAACAAAAGAACTGTGCTTTCTACACACATGGGCCACATCTAGTTCAACTCTGCTTAAAAAACTGACAAGAACAGTAGCTCCTCTTCAGTCCAATACAGTGTACTTGCTGGAAACAGACGCGAGTGCTATTTGCCCTGTGTATGGCAATGGAAACAAAATAGTGACTCTTCTTACCAGAAAACAACTCTTGCTTGTAGGACCAGAAACTGCATGTGATTCAACTCCATTTAGGACTGGGAAACGAACGCTAGCTCGCCTTAGAAGAAACACTCTCTGCTTTTAAGAAAAGAGCACTCTTCTACTTTACTGTGTTTCCTATAGGGCCAGAACAGTGAGCTTGCTCAGAACAAAAGAACTGTGCTTCCTACACACACAGGCCATATCGAGTTCAACTCTGCTTAGGAAACTGACAAGAACGGTAGATCCTCTTCAGTCCAATACACTGTACTTGCAGGGAACAGACGCGAGTGCTATTTGAACTGTGTAGGGCAAAGGGAGTGCAATAGTGACTTTCCTTACCAGAAAACATCCCTTGCTGATAGGACCAAAAACTGCATGTGATTAAACTCCATTTAGGACTGGGAAACAAACGCTAGCTCACCTTAAAAGAAACACACTCTGCTTTTGAGAAAAGAGCACTCTTCTACTCTACTGTGTTTCCTATAGGGCAAGAACAGTGAGCTTGCTCAGAACAAAAGAACAGTGCTTCCTACACACACGGGCTATATCTAGTTCAACTCTGCTTAGGAAACTGACAAGAACAGTAGCTCCTCTTCAGTCCAATACACTGTACTTTCTGGGAGCAGACGCGAGTGCAATTTGCACTGTGTATGGCAATGGGAGCAAATAGTGACTCTTCTTACCACAAAACAACTCTTGCTCGTAGGACCAGAAACTGCATGGGATTCAACTCCTTTTCTGACTGGGAAACAAACACTAGCTAGCCTTACAAGAAACACAATCTGCTTTTGAGAAAAGAGCACTCCTCTACTCTACTGTGTTTCCTATGGGGTCTGAAAAGTGAGGTTGCTCAGAACAAAAGAACTGTGCTTCACACACACGGGACATATCTACTTCAACTCTGCTTAAGAAACTGACAAGAACAGTAGCTCCTCTTCTGTCCAATACAATGTATTTGCTGGGAACAGACGCGAGTGCTATTTGCACTGTGTATGGCAATGGTAGCATAATAGTGACTCTTCTTACCAGAAAACAACTCTTGCTCCCAGGACCAGAAACTGCATGTGATTCAACTCCATTATGGACTGGGAAACAAACGCTAGCTCGCCTTACAAGAAACACACTCTGCTTTTGAGAAAAGAGCACTCATCTACTCTTCTGTGTTTCCTATAGGGCCAGAAGAGTGAGCTTGCTCTGAACAAATGATTTGTGCTTCCTTAACACACGGGCCATATCTAGGTCAACTCTGCTTAGGAAACTGACAAGAGCAGTAGCTCCTCTTCAGTCCAATACACTGTACTTGTTGGGAACAGACGCGAGTGCTATTTGCACTATGTATGGCAAAGGGAGCACAATAGTGACTTTCCTTTCCAGAAAACAAGTCTTGCTCGTAAGACAGAAACTCCATGTGATTCAACTCCATTTAGGACTGGGAAACAAACGCTAGCTCGCCTTACAAGAAAAACACTCTGCTTTTGAGAAAAGAGCACTCTTCTACTCTACTGTGTTTCTTATAGGCCAGAAGAGTGAGCTTGCTCAGAACAAAAGAACTGGGCTTCCTACACACACGGGCCATATCTAGTTCAACTCTGCTTATGAAATTGAAAGAACAGTAGCTCCTCTTCTGTCCAATACACTGTACTTGCAAAGAACAGTAGCGAGAGTTGTTAGCACTGTGTATGGCAGTAGGAGCGCAATAGTGACTCTTCTTACCAGAAAACAACTCTTGCTCATAGGACAAGAAACTGCATGTAATTCAACTCCATTTAGGACTGGGAACCAAATGCTAGCTCACCTTACAAGAAACACACTCTGCTTTTGAGAAAAGAGCACTCTTCTACTCCTCTGTGTTTCCTATAGGACCAGAACAGTGAGCTTGCTAAGAACAAAAGAACTGTGCTTCCTAAACACACGGGCCATATCTAGTTCAACTCTGCTTAGGAAACTGACAAGAACAGTAGCTCCTCTTCAGTCCAATACACTGTACTTGCTGGGAACAGACGCGAGTGCTATTTGCACTGTTTATGGCAAAGGGAGCACAATAGTGACTTTCCTTACCAGAAAACATCCCTTGCTTGCAGGACCAAAAACTGCATGTGATTCAACTCCATTTAGGACTGGGAAACAAACGCTAGTTCACCTTACAAGAAAAAAACTCTGCTTTTGAGAAAAGAGCACTCTTCTACTCTACTGTGTTTTCTGTAGGGCCAGAACAGTGAGCTTGCTCAGAACAAACGAACTGTGCTTCCTACACACACCAGCTATATCTAGTTCAACTCTGCTTAGGAAACTGACAAGAACAGTAGATCCTCTTCAGACCAATACACTGTACATGCTGGGAACAGACGCCAGTGTTATTTGCACTGTGTATGACAATAGGAGCGCAATAGTGACTCTTCTTACCAGAAAACAACTCTTGCTCCTAGGATCAGAAACTACATGTGATTCATCTCCATTTAGGACTGGGAAACAAACACTAGCTAGCCTTACAAGAAACACACTCTGCTTTTGAGAAAAGAGCACACTTCTAATCTACTGTGTTTACTATGGGGTCCGAAAATTGAGCTTGCTCAGAACAAAAGAACTGTGCTTCACACACACGGGCCATATGTAGTTCAATTCTGCTTAGGAAACTGACAAGAACAGTAGCTCCTCTTCTGTCCAATACACTGTACTTGCTGGGAACAGACGCGAGTGCTATTTGCACTGAGTATGGTAATGGTAGTACAATAGTGACTCTTTTTACCAGAAAACAACTCTTGCTCGTAGCACCAGAAACTGCATGTGATTCAACTCAATTTAGGACTGGGAAACAAACGCTAGCTCGCCTTACAAGAAACAAACTCTGCTTCTGAGAAAAGAGCACTCTTCTACTCTTCTGTGTTTCCTATAGGGCCAGAACAGTGAGCTTGCTCAGAACAAAAGAACTGTGCTTCCTACACACACAGGCCATATCTAGTTCAACTCTGCTTAGGAAACTGACAAGAACAGTAGCTCCTCTTCAGTCCAATACACTGTACTTGCTGGGAACAGACGTGAGTGCTATTTGCACTGTTTATGGCAAAGGGAGAAAAATAGTGACTTTCCTTTCCAGAAAACATCCCTTGTTGGTTGGACCAGAAACTGCATGTGATTCAACTCCATTTTGGACTGGGAAACACACGCTAGCTCGCCTTACAAGAAACACATTCTGCTTTTGAGAAAAGAACACTCTTCTACTCTACTGTGTTTCCTACAGGGCCAGAAGAGTGAGCTTGCTCAGAACAAAAGAAGTGTACTTCCTACACACACGGGCCATATCTAGTTCAACTTTGCTTAGGAAACTGACAAGAACAGTAGATCCTCTTCAGTCCAATACACTGTACATGCTGGGAACAGACGCCAGTGCTATTTGCCCTGTGTATGACAATGGGAGCGCAATAGTGACTCTTCTTAACAGAAAACAACTCTTGCTCCTAGGATCAGAAACTGCATGTGATTCAACTCCATTTAGGACTGGGAAACAAACGCTAGCTCGCCTTACAAGAAACACACTCTGCTTTAGAGAAAAGAGCACTCTTCTACTCTACTGTGTTTCCTATGGGGTCCGAACAGTGAGCTTGCTCAGAACAAAACAACTGTGCTTCCTAAACACACCGGCCATATCTAGTTCAACTCTGCTTGGGAAACTGACAAGAGCAGTAGATCCTCTTCAGTCCAATACACTGTACATGCTGGGAACAGACGCCAGTGCTATTTGCCCTGTGTATGACAATGGGAGCGCAATAGTGACTCTTCTTACCAGAAAACAACTCTTGCTCCTAGGATCAGAAACTGCATGTGATTCAACTCCATTTAGGACTGGGAAACAAACGCTAGCTCGCCTTACAAGAAACACACTCTGCTTTAGAGAAAAGAGCACTCTTCTACTCTACTGTGTTTCCTATGGGGTCCGAACAGTGAGCTTGCTCAAAACAAAAGAACTGTGCTTCCTACACACACGGGCCATATCTAGTTCAACTCTGCTTAGGAAACTGACAAGAACAGTAGCTCCTCTTCTGTCCAATACACTGTACTTGCAAAGAACAGTAGCAAGTGTTGTTTGCACTGTGTATGGCAGTAGGAGCGCAATAGTGACTCTTCTTACCAGAAAACAACTCTTCGTCATAGGACAAGAACCTCCATGTAATTCAACTCCATTTAGGACTGGGAAACAAACGCTAGCTCACCTTACAAGAAACACAATCTGCTTTTGAGAAATGAGCACTCTTCTACTCTACTGTGTTTCCTATAGAGCCAGAACAGTGAGCTTGCTCAGAACAAAAGAACTGTGCTTCCTACACACACGGGCTATATCTAGTTCAACTCTGCTTAGGAAACTGACAAGAGCAGTAGCTCCTCTTCAGTCCAATACACTGTACTTGCTGGGAGCAGATGCGAGAGCTATTTGCACTGTGTATGGCAAAGGGAGCGAAATAGTGACTCTTCTTACCAGAAAACAACTCTTGCTCCTAGGACCACAAACTGCATGGGATTCAACTCCATTTAGGACTGCGAAAGAAACGCTAGCTTGCCTTACAAGAAACATACTCTGCTTTTGAGAAAAGCGAACTCCTCCACTCTACTGTGTTTCCTGTGGGGTCCAAACAGTGAGCTTGCTCAGAACAAAAGAACTGTGCTTCCTACACACACGGGCCATATCTAGTTCAACTCTGCTTAGGAAACTGACAAGAACAGTAGCTCCTCTTCAGTCCAATACACTGTAATTGCTGTGAACAGACGCGAGTGCTATTTGCACTGTATATGGCAATGGGAGCGCAATAGTGACTCTTCTTACCAGAAAACAACTCTTGATTGTAGGACCAGAAACTGCATGGGATTCAACTCCATTTCATACTGGGAAACAAACAATAGCTCCCCTTACAAAAAACACACTCTGCTTTTGAGAAAAGAGCACTCTTGTACTCTATTGTGTTTCCTATAGGGCAAGAACAGTGAGCTTGGAAAAAAAAAGGAACTGTGCTTCACACACACACGGGCAATATCTAGGTCAATTCTGCTTACGAAACTGACAACAACAGTAGCTCCTCTTCAGTCCAATACACTGTACTTGCTGGGAACAGAGGCGAGTGCTATTTGCACTGTGTATGGCAATGGGAGCGCAATAGTGACTTTCCTTACCAGAAAACAACTCTTGCTCGTAGGATCAAAAACTGCATGTGATTCAACTCCATTTAGGACTGGGAAACAAACGCTAGCTCGCCTTACAAGAAACACACTCTGCTTTTGAGAAAAGATCACTCTTCTACTCTACTGTGTTTTCTATAGGGCCAGAACAGTGAGCTTGCTCAGAACAAATGAACTGTGCTTCCTACACACATGGCCATATTTAGTTCAATTCTGCTTAGGAAACTGACAAGAACAGTAGATCCTTTTCAGTCCAATAAACTGACAATGCTGGAAACAGACGATAGTGCAATTTGCCCTGTGTATGACAATGGGAGCACAGTAGTGACTCTTCTTAATAGAAAACAACTCTTGCTCGTAGGACCGGAAACTGCATGTGATTCAACTCCATTTAGGACTGGGAAACAAATGCTAGCTCGCCTTACAAGAAACACACTCTCTTTTTGAGAAAAGGGCACTCTTCTACTCTACTGTGTTTCGTATGGGTTCGATAAGTGAGCTTACAGTAGAAAAGAACTGTGCTTCCTACACACACGGCCATATCTAGTTCAATTCTGCTGAGGAAACTGACAAGAACAGTAGATCCTCTTCAGTCCAATACACTGTACATGCTGGGAACAGATGCCAGTGCTATTTGCCCTGTGTATGACAATGGGAGCGCAATAGTCACTCTTCTTTCCAGAAAACAACTCTTGCGCGTAGGACCAGAAACTGCATGTGATTCAACTCCATTTAGGACTGGGAAACAAATGCTAGCTCGCCTTATTAGGAACACACTCTGCTTTTGAGAAAAGAGCACTCTTCTAATCTACTGTGTTTACTATGGGTTCGAACAGTGAGCTTGCTCAGAACAAAAGAACTGTGCTTCCTACACACACGGGCCATATCTAGTTTAACTCCGCTTAGGAAACTGACAAGAACAGTTGCTCCCCTTCAGTCCAATACACTGTACTTGCTGGGAACAGACGCGAGAGCTATTTGCACTGTATATAGCAATGGGAGCGCAATAGTGACTCTTCTTACCAGTTAACATCTCTTGCTCATAGGACCAGAAACTGCATGTGATTCAACTCCATTTATGACTGGGAAACAAACGCTAGCTCGCCTTACAAGAAACTCACTCTGCTTTTGAGAAAAGAGCACTCTTCTACTCTACTGTGTTTCCTATAGGGCCAAAACAGTGAGCTTGCTGAGAACAAAAGAACTGTGCTTCCTACACACACGGCCATATCTAGTTCAATTCTGCTTAGGAAACTGACAAGAACCGTAGATCCTCTTCAGTCCAATACACTGTACATGCTGGGAACAGACGCCAGTGCTATTTGCCCTGTGTATGACAATGGGAGCGCAATAGTGACTCTTCTTACCAGAAAACAACTCTTGCTCGTAGAACCAGAAACTGCATGTGATTCAACTCCATTTAGGACTGGGAAAGAAATGCTAGCTCCCCTTACAAGAAACACACTCTGCTTTTGAGAAAAGAGCACTCTTCTACTCTACTCTGTTTCCTATGGGTTCGATCAGTGAGCTTACAGTACAAAAGAACTGGGCTTCCTACACACACGGGCCATATCTAGTTCAACTCTGCTTAGGAAAATGACAAGAACAGTAGCTCCTCTTCAGTCCAATACACTGTACTTGCTGGGAACAGACGCGAGTCCTCTTTGCACTGTGTGTGGCAATGGGAGCGCAATAGTGACTTTCCTTACCAGAAAACAACTCTTGCTCGTAGGATCAAAAACTGTATGTGATTCAACTCCATTTAGGACTGGGAAACAAATGCTAGCTCCCCTTACAAGAATCACACTCTGCTTTTGAGAAAAGATCACTCTTCTACTCTACGGTATTTCCTATAGGGTCAGAACAATGAGCTGACTCAGAACAAAAGAACTGTGCTTCCTACACACATGGCCATATCTAGTTCAATTCTGCTGAGGAAACTAACAAGAGCAGTAGATCCTCTTCAGTCCAATACACTGTACATGCTGGGAACAGATGCCAGTGCTATTTGCCTTGTGTATGACAATGGGAGCGCAACAGTCACTCTTCTTACCAGAAAACAACTCTTGCTCGTAGGACCAGAAACTGCATGTGATTCAACTCCATTTAGGACTGGGAAACAAATGCTAGCTCGCCTTATAAGAAACACACTCTGCTTTTGAGAAAAGATCACTCTCCTAATCTACTGTGTTTACTATGGGTTCGAACAGTGAGCTTGCTCAGGACAAAAGAACTGTGCTTCCTACACACACGGGCCATATCTAGTTTAACTCCGCTTAGGAAACTGACAAGAACAGTAGCTCCTCTTCAGTCCAATACACTGTACTTGCTGGGAACAGACGCGAGAGCTATTTGCACTGTATATGGCAATGGGAGCGCAATAGTGACTCTTCTTACGAGTTAACATCTCTTGCTCGTAGGACCAGAAACTGCATGGGATTCAACTCCATTTCAGACTGGGAAACAAGCACTAGTTCGCCTTACAAGAAACACACTCTGCTTTTGAGAAAAGAGCACTCTTCTACTCTACTGTGTTTCCTATGGTGTCCGAACAGTCAGTTTGCTCAGAACAAAAGAACTGTGCTTCCTACACACAGGGGCCATATCTAGTTCAACTCTGCTTAGGAAACTGACAAGAACAGTAGCTCCTCTTCAGTCCAATACACTGTACTTGATGGGAGCAGACGCGAGTCCTCTTTGCACTGTTTGTGGCAATGGGAGCACAATAGTGATTTTCCTTACCAGAAAACAACTCTAGCTTGTAGGACCAAAAACTGCATGTGATTCAACTCCATTTAGGACTGGGAAAAAAACGCTAGCTCGCCTTACAAGAAACACACTCTGCTTTTGAGAAAAGAGCACTCTTCTACTCTACTGTGTTTCCTATAGGGCCAAAACAGTGAGCTTGCTCAGAACAAAAGAACTGTGCTTCCTGCAAACACGGCCATATCTAGTTCAATTCTGCTTAGGAAACTGACAAGAACAATAGATCCTCTTCAGTCCAATACACTGTACATGCTGGGAACAGACGCCAGTGCTATTTGCCCTGTGTATGACAATGGGAGCGCAATAGTGACTCTTCTTACCAGAAAACAACTCTTGCTCCTAGGACCAGAAACTGCATGTGATTCAACTCCATTTAGGACTGGGAAACAAATGCTAGTTCGCCTTACAAGAAACACACTCTACTTTTGAGAAAAGAGCACTCTTCTACTCCACTCTGTTTCCTATGTGTTCGATCAGTGAGCTTTCAGTACAAAAGAACTGTGCTTCCTACACACAGGGGCCATATCTAGTTCAACTCTGCTTAGGAAATTGACAATAACAGTAGCTCCTCTTCAGTCCAATACACTGTACTTGATGGGAACAGACGCGAGTCCTCTTTGCACTGTGTGTGGCACTGGGAGCACAATAGTGACTTTCCTTACCAGAAAACAACTCTAGCTCGTAGGACCAAAAACTGCATGTGATTCAACTCAATTTAGGACTGGGAAAAAACGCTAGCTTGCCTTACAAGAAACACACTCTGCTTTTGAGAAAAGAGCACTCTTCTACTCTACTGTGTTTCCTATAGGGCCAAAAGAGTGAGCTTGCTCAGAACAAAAGAACTGTGCTTCCTACACACACGGGCCATATCTAGTTTAACTCCGCTTAGTAAACTGACAAGAACAGTAGCTCCTCTTCAGTCCAATACACTGTACTTGCTGGTAACAAACGCGAGAGCTATTTGCACTGTATATGGCAATGGGAGTGCAATAGTGACTCTTCTTACCAGTTAACATCTCTTGCTCATAGGATCAAAAACTGCATGGGATTCAACTCCATTTAGGACTGGGAAACAAACGCCAGCTCGCCTTACAAGAAACACACTCTGCTTTTGAGAAAAGATCACTCTTCTACTCTACTGTGTTTTCTATAGGGCCAGAACAGTAAGCTTGCTCAGAACAAAAGAACTGTGCTTCCTTCACACATGGCCATATCTACTTCAATTCTGGTTAGGAAACTGACAAGAACAGTAGATCCTCTTCAGTACAATAAACTGTACATGCTGGGAACAGACGCCAGTGCTATTTGCCCTGTGTATGACAATGGGAGCACAACAGTGACTCTTTTTAATAGAAAACAACTCTTGCTCGTAGGACCAGAAACTGCTTGTGACTCAACTCCATTTAGGACTGGGAAACAAATGCTAGCTTGCCTTACAAGAAACACACTCTGTTTTTGAGAAAAGGGCACTCTTCTACTCTACTGTGTTTCCTATATGGCCAGAATAGTGAGCTTGCTCAGAACAAAAGAAATGTGCTTTCTACACACACGCGCCATATTTAGGTCAATTCTGCTTAGGAAACTGACAAGAACAGTAGATCCTCTTCCGTCCCATACACTGTACTTGCTGGGAACAGACGCCAGTGCTATTTGCCCTGTGTATGACAATGGGAGCACAATAGTGACTCTTCTTACCAGAAAACAACTCTTGCTTGTAGGACCAGAAAGTGCATGTGATTCAACTCCATTTAGGACTGGGAAACAAACGCTAGCTCGCTTTACAAGAAAAACACTCTGCTTTTGATAAAAGAGCACTCTTCTACTCTACTGTGTTTCCTATAGGGCCAGAATAGTGAGCTTGCTCAGAACAAAAGAACTGTGCTTCCTACACACACGGGATATATCTAGTTCAACTCTGCTTAGGACACTGACAAGAACAGTAGCTCCTCTTCAGTCCAATACACTGTACATGCTGGGAACAGACGCCAGTGCTATTTGCCCTGTGTATGATAATGGCAGCGCAATAGTGACTCTTCTTACCAGAAAACAACTCTTGCTCGTAGGACCAGAAACTGCATGTGATTCAACTCCATTTATAACTGGGAAACAAACGCTAGCTCGCCTTACAAAAAACACACTCTGCTTTTGAGAAAAGAGCACTCTTCTAGTCTAATGTGTTTTTTGTTGGGCCAGAATAGTGAACTTGCTCAGAACAAAAGAACTGTGCTTCCTACACAAACCGACTATATCTAGTTCACCTCTGCATAGGAAACTGACAAGAACAGTAGCTCCTCTTCAGTCCAATACACTGTTCATGCTGGGAACAGACGCCAGTGCTATTTGCCGTGTGTATGACAATGGGAGTGCAATAGTGACTCTTCTTACCAGAAAACAACTCTTGCTCGTCGGACCAGAAACTGCATGTGATTCAACTCCATTTAGGACTGGGAAACAAACGCTAGCTCGCCTTACAAGAAACACACTCTGCTTCTCAGAAAAGAGCACTCTTCTACTCTACTGTGTTTCCTAGAGGGCCAAAACAGTGAGCTTGCTCAGAACAAAAGAACTGTGCTTCCTACACTTATGGCCATATCAAGTTCAATTCTGCTTAGGAAACTGACAAGAACAGTAGCTCCTCTTCAGTCCAATACACTGTTCATGCTGGGAACAGACGCCAGTGCTATTTGCCGTGTGTATGACAATGGGAGTGCAATAGTGACTCTTCTTACCAGAAAACAACTCTTGCTCGTCGGACCAGAAACTGCATATGATTCAACTCCATTTAGGACTGGGAAACAAACGCTAGCTCGCCTTACAAGAAACACACTCTGCTTCTCAGAAAAGAGCACTCTTCTACTCTACTGTGTTTCCTATAGGGCCAGAATAGTGAGCTTGCTCAGAACAAAAGAACTGTGCTTCCTACACACACGTGCCATATCTAGGTCAATTCTGCTTAGGAAACTGACAAGAACAGTAGATCCTCTTCCGTCCCATACACTTTACTTGCTGGGAACATTCGCCAGTGCTATTTGCCCTGTGTATGACAATGGGAGCACAATAGTGACTCTTCTTACCAGAAAACTACTCTTGCTTGTAGGACCAGAAACTGCATGTGATTCAACTCCATTTAGGACTGGGAAACAAACGCTAGCTCGCTTTACAAGAAAAACACTCTGCTTTTGAGAAAAGAGCACTCTTCTACTCTACTGTGTTTCCTATAGGGCCAGAATAGTGAGCTTGCTCGGAACAAAAGAACTGTGCTTCCTACACACACGGGCTATATCTAGTTCAACTCAACTTAGGAAACTGACAAGAACAGTAGCTCCTCTTCAGTCCAATACACTGTACATGCTGGGAACAGACGCAAGTGCTATTTGCCCTGTGTATGATAATGGGAGCGCAATAGTGACTCTTCTTACCAGAAAACAACTCTTGCTCATAGGACCAGACACTGCATGTGATTCAACTCCATTTATAACTGGGAAACAAACGCTAGCTCGCCTTACAATAAACACACTCTGCTTTTGAGAAAAGAGCACTCTTCTAGTCTAATGTGTTTTTTGTAGGGCCAGAATAGTGAGCTTGACCAGAACAAAAGAACTGTGCTTCCTATACACACCGACTATATCTAGTTCAACTCTGCTTAGGAAACTGACAAGAACAGTAGCTCCTCTTCAGTCCAATACACTGTACATGCTGGGAATAGACGCCAGTGCTATTTGCCCTGTGTATGTCAATGGGAGCGCAATAGTGACTCTTCTTACCAGAAAACAACTCTTGCTCGTAGGACCAGAAACTGCATGGGATTCAACTCCATTTAGGACTGCGAAAGAAACGCTAGCTCGCCTTACAAGAAACACACTCTGCTTTTGAGAAAAGAGCACTCTTCTACTCTACAGTGATTCCTATGGTGTCTGAACAGTGAGCTTGCTCAGAACAAAAGATCTGTGCTTCCTACACATACGGGCCATATCCAGTTCAATTCTGCTTAGGAAACTGACAAGAACAGTAGATCCTCTTCAGTCCAATACACTGTACATGCAGGGGACCGATGCTAGTGCTATTTGCAATGTGTATGACAATGGGACCGCAATAGTGACTCTTCTTACCAGAAAACATCTCTTGCTCATAGGACCACAAACTTAATGTGATTCAACTCCATTTAGGACTGTGAAACAAACGCTGGCTCGCCTTACAAGAAACACACTCTGCTTTTGAGAAAAGAGCACTCTTCTACTCTACTGTGTTTCCTTTGGGTTCCAAACAGTGAGCCTGCTCAGAACAAAAGAACTGTGCTTCCTACACACACGGGCTATATCTAGTTCAACTCTGCTTAGGAAACTGACAAGAACAGTAGCTCCTCTTCAGTCCAATACACTGTACTTGCTGGGAACAGACGCCAGTGCTATTTGCCCTGTGTATGACAATGGGAGTTCAATAGTAACTCTTCTTACCAGAAAAAAAACTCTTGCTCGTAGGACCAGAAACTGCATGTGATTCAACTCCATTTAGGACTGCGCAACAAACGCTAGCTTGCCTTACAAGAAAAACACTCTGCTTTTGAGAAAAGGGCACTCTTCTACTCTAATGTGTTTCCTATGGGTTCGATCAGTGAGCTTACAGTACAAAAAACTGTGCTTCCTACACACACGGGCCATATCTAGTTCAAATCTGCTTAGGAAACTCACAAGAACAGTAGCTCCCCTTCAGTCCAATACACTGAACTTGATGGGAACAGACGCGAGTCCTCTTTGCACTGTGTGTGGCAATGGGAGGGCAATAGTGATTTTCCTTACCAGAAAACAACTCTTGCTCGTAGGACCAGACACTGCATGTGATTCAACTCCATTTAGGACTGGGAAACAAACACTAGCTTGCCTTACAAGAAACACACTTTGCTTTTGAGAAAAGATCACTCTTCTAATCTACTGTTTTTCCTATAGGGCAAGAACAGTGAGCTTGTTCAGAACAAAAGAACTGTGCTTCCTACACACACGGGCCATATCTAGTTTAACTCCACTTAGGAAACTGACAAGAACAGTAGCTCCTCTTCAGTCCAATACACTGTACTTGATGGGAACAGACGTGAGTCCTCTTTGCACTGTGTGTGGCAATGGGAGCGCAATAGTGACTTTCCTTACCAGAAAACAACTCTTGCTCGTAGGATCAAAAACTACATGTGATTCAACTCCATTTAGGACTGGGAAACAAACGCTAGCTCGCCTTACAAGAAACACACTCTGCTTTTGAGAAAAGACCACTCTTCTACTCTACTGTGTTTCCTATAGGGCCAGAACAGTGAGCTTACTCAGAACAAAAGAACTGTGCTTCCTACACACACGGCCATATCTAGTTCAATTTTGCTTAGGAAACTAACAAGAACAGTAGATCCTCTTCAGTCCCATACACTGTACTTGATGGGAACAGACGCGAGTGCTATTTGCACTGTGTATGTCAATGGGAGCGCAATAGTGTCTTTCCTTACCAGAAAAACACTCTAGCTCGTAGGACCAGAAACTGCATGTGATTCAACTCCATTTAGGACTGGGAACCGAACGCTAGCTTGCCTTACAAGAAACACACTCTGCATTTGAGAAAAGAGCACTCTTCTACTCTACTCTGTTTCCGATAGGGCCAGAATAGTGAGCTTGCTCAGAACAAAAGAACTGTGCTTCCTACACACAGGGGCCATATCTAGTTCAACTCTGCTTAGGAAACTGAGAAGAACAGCAGCTCATCTTCAGTCCATTACAGTGTACTTGCTGGGAACAGACGCGAGTGCTATTTGCACTATGTATGGCAATGGGATCTCAATAGTGACTTTCCTTACCAGAAAACAACTCTAGCTCGTAGGACCAAAAACTGCATGTGATTCAACTCCATTTAGGACTGGGAAACAAACGCTAGCTCGCCTTACAAGAAACACACTCTGCATTTGAGAAAAGAGCACTCTTCTACTCTACTGTGTTTCCTACAGGGCCAAAAGAGTGAGCTTGCTCAGAACAAAAGAACTGTGCTTCCTACACACACGGCCATATCTAGTTCAGTTCTGCTTAAGAAACTGACAAGAACAGTAGATCCACTTCCGTCCCATACACTGTACTTGCTGGGAAGAGAAGCCAGTGCTATTTGCCCTGTGTATGTCAATGGGAGCACAATAGTGACTCTTCTTACCAGAAAACAACTCATGCTTGTAGGACCAGAAAATGCATGTGATTCAACTCCATTTAGGACTGGGAAACAAACGCTAGCTCACTTTACAAGAAAAACACTCTGCTTTTGAGAAAAGAGCACTCTTCTACTCTACTGTGTTTCCTCTAGGGCCAGAATAGTGAGCTTGCTCAGAACAAAAGAACTGTGCTTCCTACACACACGGGCTATATCTAGTTCAACTCTGCTTAGGAAACTGACAAGAACAGTAGCTCCTCTTCAGTCCAATACACTGTATATGCTGGGAACAGACGCCAGTGCTATTTGCCCTGTGTATGATAATGGGAGCACAATAGTGACTCTTCTTACCAGAAAACAACTCTTGCTCATAGGACCAGAAACTGCACGTGATTCAACTCCATTTATAACTGGGAAACAAACGCTAGCTCGCCTTACAATAAACAAACTCTGCTTTTGAGAAAAGATCACTCTTCTAGTCTAATGTGTTTTTTTGTAGGGCCAGAATAGTGAGCTTGCTCAGAACAAGAGAACTGTGCTTCCTACACACACCGACTAAATCTAGTTCAACTCTGCTTAGGAAACTGACAAGAACAGTAGATCCTCTTCAGTCCAGTACACTGTACATGCTGGGAACAGACGCCAGTGCTATTTGCCCTGTGTATGACAATGGGAGCACAATAGTGACTCTTCTTACCAGAAAACAACTCTTGCTCATAGGACCAGAAACTGCATGTGACACAACTCCATTTAGGACTGGGAAACAAATGCTAGCTCGATTACAAGAAACACACTCTGCTTTTGAGAAAAGAGCACTCTTCTACTCTACTGTGTTTCCTATGGGGTCCGAACAGTGAGCTTGCTCATAACAAAAGAACTGTGCTTCCTACACACACGGGCCATATCTACTTCAACTCTGCTTAGGAAACTGACAAGAACAGTAGCTCCTCTTCAGTCCAATACCCTGTACTTTGTGGGAACAGACGCGAGAGCTATTTGCATTGTGTATGGCAGTGGGAGCGCAATAGTGACTTTCCTTACCAGAAAAGAACTCTTGTTCGTAGGACCAAAAACTGCATGTGATTAAACTCCATTTAGTACTGGGAAACAAACGCTAGCTCGCCTTACAAGAAACACACTCTGCTTTTGAGAAAAGAGCACTCTTCTACTCTACTGTGTTTCCTATTGGGCCAAAAGAGTGAGCTTGCTCAGAACAAAAGAACTGTGCTTCCTACACACACGGCCATATCTAGTTCAATTCTGCTTAGGAAAGTGACAAGAATAGTAGATCCTCTTAAGTCCAATACACTGTACATTCTTGGAACAGACGCCAGTGCTATTTGCCCTGTGTATGACAACGCGAGCGCAATAGTGACTCTTCTTACCAGAAAACAACTCTTGCTCGTAGGACCAGAAACTGCATGTGATTCAACTCCATTTAGGACTGGGAAACAAACACTAGCTCACCTTACAAGAAACATACTCTCCTTTTGAGAAAAGAGCACTCTTGCCCTCTACTGTGTTTCCTATGGGGTCCGAACAGTGAGCTTGCTCAGAACAAAAAAACTTTGCTTCCTACACAAACGGGCCATACCTAGTTCAACTCTGCTTAGGAAACTGACAAGAACAGTAGCTCCTCTTCAGTCCAATACACTGTACTTGCTGGGAAC